>NW_017306768.1:973591-979462 GCF_000935625.1 Nanorana parkeri | reverse complement strand
ATATATATATATATATAATTTCTGTGATTCGGACCCTCACTTGAAGGTATGACAGTTTGTTTCCTCACAATTAGCGTAATTTCAAAATAGTTGAAGCAAACCTGTGCTGACAATAAAACCATAACACCAGCGCATATTGTGCAGTGAGGGTACCCAAAGGGGCATTCATGTCTGCTTAGATCTAATGGAAAGTGCCCCAAGGACCCCAGATCCTGATCAACAGCTCTACCTGTTTCCTGTACCTCACATCACAGTGATGGGGCAATAACAAGACTTGGCGAGTTTTTGGGGTGCTCTGCAGAAAATCTGACAAGACAATAATGCAACTAGAAATGCTATAACTACAGAGTAAGTGACAGTTTGATATTTTTATCCTCCACCCAGGTTTCAAGTCACTGTCCTCATTTGAACCATACCTTTTTATGGAAAATAAGGGTAAATAATCAAAATAAGGGAGGGCACTTCTGAGAGCAAAGATTAAGATATTATGTTTTTTAAATTAATTACTACCACTAACCTTCTATTCATGCTGGGAAGCTGTGCAGCGATCTTGGCATATAGTGCTTGCAAGCTTTAAGTTTGTAGGCTTACAAGTAGACTATCCACCTGTTGTTACTGGTAATGACAGACATAGAAACAAGTGGTACATTCTGCACCACACAACAGTGTTCATTAGCAAACAAAAGAGCGGCTCAATGCACCAGAACTGATGTTATCACATGATCATAGTAACATAGTAGGTAAGGTTGAATAAAGACAAGGGTCCATCCAGTGCAACCTATGTGTGTCTATAAAAATATATATATATATATAGCTCTAACACTTCCCATATCCCTGTATAATAAGTGAAAGCTGAAACTCATCAAGGAGTTTCCTGACTTTATCAACGCTTTCAGCAAATACCACTGCCTGTGGGAGGTAATTCCACAATTTCACAACTCTCACAGTAAAAAAAAACCCTGCAAATTCTAAGGTTGAACCCTCTTTCCTCCAACCTCCTGTTGTGTCCCCAGGTCTCTCTCTATACAATTTTCAGATTAACCAGTTTGTTCCGAATCTTGTGGTCCCCATTGATTATTTTGAAGACTGCAATAAGGTCCCCTGTTAATCGCCTCTTTTCTAAGGCGAATAAGTTTAAATTTTGAAGGCGGTTTTCATCATTCAGGCCTTCTATCCCTTTAATTCGTTTTGTGTCCCTTCGCTGAACTCTCTCCAGCTTGAGGACATCTTTCCTGAGAGTTGACGACCAAAACTGCACCGCATACTCCAGGTGAGGCCGAACCAATGATTAATAGAGTGGAAGTATTACTCTTTTATACCTTGCTACAATCCCTCTTTTAATAGTACCGGCAGTTATCAGTAACAGGAGGTGGATAGACTGCTTGGAAGCCTAAACAAGTGCTATATGCTGAGATTCCCTGTGTCACAGCATGAATAGGTGAGCAATACATGTCCAGATCTTGCAATTCCAGATTCATGGGGAGCTGTTGATTTTTCCAATTTGTAGGTGATAAATATCTTTGTGATTTAGACGATAGCGATACTGCTACTTGTACTCTCCCAAATGCTCCTGAGACTTATCCCGATATTGGAACTTCCGGTATCAGGAAGCTGGGCTTCGAGTCATTGCACGCCACCCAGCTTCCTGATTGGCCTGCGGAGCCAGCTCCATGCTCCCTAGTCACCAGGGAGCATGGAGCTGGCTTCCCGGCCAATCAGGAAGACGGCGGGGCTGGCAATAACTCGCTGCCAGGCATCCTGAATGGTCGAGAAGCTGGCCAATCAGGAAACCGGCCGGGGAGTCATTGCTTGCTGATTGACCAGAAAGCCAGCTCAATGCTTCCTCGTCATCTGGGGACGAGGGAGCATGGAGCCGGCTTCCTGGCCAATCAGGAAGCCTGGGGGCGTGTAATTACATTAATTACAGTCATTACACGCCGCCTGGCTTCCTTAGTGGGACTTGCGGTTTCGCTATCGGCGAGTGAAGAAAAAAAAAACATTGGTACTCGATACCAAAAAAACTTTATCGGTGCATCCCTAGTTTATATGATGAGAGCAACAGAAAGACAAAGGTCTAGGCTAGGCTATAACTAGCAGTCCTACCTGGAATTTCTGTTTGAGTGTATGCGCTGGATGCCTTAATAAAAGAAAAAAAAAAGATCACTGTAGTCTGTGCCTAGTTCCAGCAGTAGTACTGAGTTACCATTTCCTGTACTAGCTGCTGGAAACTTTGGCCCCATACATAAGGACTAACCAATATGGTAAAGGGCTGCCTTTTCACTCTCAGTCCAATTACTCTGATCCAAAATTCAGCTGCCCTTGCTTCTAGTGTTCCATCTGTCAGAACTTGCCATTGTCTCTTTGCAATTATCAATACTTAGATTTTAATATAGTGGTGAATGATGGGCACTCTGTTTAGCACTCATTTTTCCTTTAATCTACTTACAGAAAGGATTTGTATCTTTTACGTAGCCTTATTGTGTGTTTTGTCATTGCAAATTATTCCTGATATAGTCCTATTTAATGCATTGCTTTACTGGTACCCACAGGTGCATTGCTAAATTAAAAAAAGGCCTACTTTTACTATCCCTTCTGTGTAATATCTTTATATGTAAAAGACCAGTAAACCTAAATTACAGCTCTATATTGACTGGCCTTTTACTTTTAACAGGAAGTTTAACAAAAAAGAAAAAAGGATGTCCTATACAAACCTAAAAACTAGTTTGAAGCGCTCTTACCTCTTGACTTATACACTAATACAGCTGTAGATGGTGTAGCAGCACAGTGCTGTAAATTTTGCACAGGGAAAAAAAAAAGGAAAGATAGCTCAGATTCATTGAGCAGCCTTTTTTGACTGATGCACATAGGCTTGATCCCACAAGTCAGCCATTCACTTCTCCTTCTCTTAAGAAACTCATTTGAAAATCAGTTGGAACTCTCTGGTGTGTGCACATCTAATTTACCGTTTCTACCATTTATTATCTGCACTCTTCTGCTTATTACTGTGGTAATTTACAATTAATTTGTCTGTTAATATTGACTGTCATACTGCACACATCCTAAATAGGCAGATTCCTAATTCACAGACATAAATCATCTTAGTTTCACACACTAATACACACTGAGCAGCGAGAAAATTACTAGTTTCCTATCTAGTTGTAAATATGTCAATTTTTATCAAGCTTTGAAGTACAGTTTGTCTTATGGGTGGTTATACATTAGGTGGTGCTGCATATGGTGTATTTACCACAAACTGACCACACCAAAACCCTACTGATAGATGTTTCTTTACACATGGACACATGATGTATACACATTTATTTAGTCCCGATTGTAGGTTACACCACAGATGAGCCTAGGCCTAATTTTGTTAAATCCTGCGTCCAAGGCAGTATGCATGTTTGCATCGTGAAGAGATAGGGATTCATTTGTCAGTGTGGGAAAAATTTCACTATATCCTTTAAATTTTTTATGCCCAGTCTCCGCTAATATGCAAATGAGACCTCATCAGTAACCGGCAAGAGTTAAATCTTAAAAATGCATTCAGGTACTCTAACTATTAACAAAAATGTATCTTATGTGTGCATCACTTAGCTGTAGATCCCCAAATCACCCCTGAATTGTTGCTGACACTGTCCTTCATTCTGGAGGGTGGCTACTTTTGTTCCCCATGATCCCCTCTGTGTGTTGTAAAGTAGTCACCGCTCCAAGCTCACTCCCGTGATGGGGTACAGTCTCAATACAAATTAGTAAACTAAACATGAGATTGTGTGAGATGCGAGTGGTGGCTACTTTACTACACACACAGAGACCCTGGGGAAAAAAAGTAGCCCCCCTCCAGAAGGAAGGACAGTGTCTGCACCAATGAGATTCAACTCCTGAGTTTATTGTAACTTTATGGCCTCATTCACACGGGGCGTACGCGTCCGTGCGACCTGCACACCTGTAAATGGCCGATCCATCCTGTCTGCGTCCAAGTTGGGACACCCGGACCCGCACAGATGTGCAGTTCGGGTGTGCGTATGGCAGGGTACGGCCGCGTCCTCCTATAGGGAAGAACAGGCTGCTGCACGCAATCGCATGCAGCACCTGTCTCGGGATCGGCAGTTTACGGGAGTGTACGCCCTGTGTAAATGAGGCCTTAGTCAACACTGCAGCTTCTCAAATTTAGCAGCAAGATCCCTGGCAGGTGTGCTGATATGATGTAGTCATTTTGAGGGAGTTCTGCTGTCCATATTGAAAGCTGTTATAGTACATCAAGAAGATTGCAGCAGTAGCATTGACAGTCACCGCTTTGGTGACAGACCTGAGAACTTCAGCAGCGGAAATCTCATCAATGGAGTCTTCAATAGCTAAGATAACCGTGTAAGATACATAACAGCTTCTCATACAGTTTTTTTTGGTGTGAACTGCGATTTTGGCCTCTAGACCCACCTTGAGAACTTTCTACAGCTTCTATTGTAATTTGTTTCTGACATCCTGGGAACGTTTCTTTGGTTGCATGGTTGACTTTTTTTTATGTTTATATGTTTTCACTGCACTTATGGCTAATGCAATGAAAGCTCAATCAGTCTATCAATTGCTAATGCTTGCCATATTTCTGCTGTTGATTTTGATTAATTCATAATACCAATCATTCATTTTTTTTATTTTCTCCCCTGCTTCTGGATGTCTACAGGTGAACCTAGTATCTTCTCTAGTCTGCCTCTGGGCTTTTATATAGTGAGTAGCATGGTAATGTTAATTGGAGCGAAGTATATAAAAGGTTAGTCTTCATTATCTTATTTGGATCCTGGTGTTTACTGCTGGGCTTATTCATTAATGTGGTGCAGAGTGCAGTAACCTGTAGCAAACAGACCAAAATAATACCCTAACTCATCAGTGTACAGTAAACCACAATCTGGTATTAAACTTTGCACATGCGTGTTGTGCTATTTTATTGAATAAACCAGTATTCCTGTTTCCATCAAGTCAACATGTTGAATTATTTATTTTGCTGGATTTTCTTAATGACTGCATGCATTTGGCTTGTTTAACTCTAAAAATCTTGGTGTATGAAATTGGAATTAGCTGTATTGGTCTATATTTTGTCAGCTTTCACATTTTAGAATCGGACACAGCACACAGTTGCCACAGGAGGGTGCCATAAGCTAGTGTACCGCCATGAAAGGCTATCATTAAGCCCTGCATTCCGTTGTGCATAAATATAATTAAGTTCTTCCACTACTAAGGTACTGGGTTATAGCTATAATTAAGTTTACCAGTTGTCCTTCACATTCAATTTACTTCAGATATAAAAGACAAGTTATTTGTAATTAGTGATAGGGAAACATGTGTATTAATTACTACACCTTTTATAAAATGTTAGGGCTGATTATTGCTAATTAAGTTTAACCTGAAATATTTTCAGAGTAGAAATGATCCTTTTGGGACATAGATTTAGATAACAAGTTGAATGAGACGATGAAGTAAATGCTATTACTCAAGAACAGCTATCTGAAATGAGGTTTGGTTGCTGAGCTACTGCTACATTAATTGATTTATAGGTTGCATATAATTGTGTTGAGAGCAAGGAGATTAAAGCTGCAGTCCAGGAAAAAATAAACCGCTTTTAATGTGGCTGTTAGAAAAAAAAAAAATGAATCCTTTAATGTGAGTTTTTAAATGCAGCTAATCTAAAGACTTTGGGGTCTATTCACGAAGCTACCGAGGGCAGCCGAGTGAATGACCGATCTGAAGTGAAGTGAGCCGAACACTGTTCGGCTATTCACTTCAGGCTGGTACGGCTAATTTCAGCCGTACATCGGCTGAAATCAGCCGTACATCGGCTTGCTTCGAGTGCCTTCGGGTCGGCCGAACATGCTCAGCATG
>NW_017306768.1:948763-972377 GCF_000935625.1 Nanorana parkeri | reverse complement strand
ACCATCCCCAGCATGTTCGGCCGACCCGAAGTGCAGAAGGAGTTCGACTCAGCCGATCCAACATCTGGATCGGCTGAGCCGAACCACCGGCAGGCTTCTCACTGCTCTCCGGGCTATTCTTAAAGATCCGGAACAGCAGTGAGTGAATAGCCGAATGCCGCTGAGCGCCAGGGAGAGTTAGCTGTTTGGAGATCAGTGCCCCTGGTTAGCAGGTAACCAGGGACGCTGATCTCTCTGAAAGTGGCCGGAGCCAGCCGTAAGATCACGGCTGGCTCCGCCCAGCTGTCAGAAGCAGGCTGTCGGCCGGCCGCTCGGCCAGCTTCGGCTTTCAGCACGGCTCAGCCGAGCCGATGCATATGAGTTCGGCTCGGCCACGATCGGGAGCTGTAAGGGCTATTGTGACTAGCCCGTACAGCACCCCTTCGGTTCTACTGAACCGAAGGGGTCCTGGGGCCGAAGCTAGCCGAAGGATCGACCGAAGCTACGGCGAGATCCTTCGGCAGCTTCGTGAATAGACCCCTTTGTCTGCCCTTTATATTACCTCATGTAGTCCCCCTGTACAGCATTCTGACTGTGAAAGGTAGGGCCAGCAGTGCCAGACCCAATTAAGACTTTATTACATTTCTCAGTGTCAGTTTAACACTGTGAACATGACTACAGGATGGGAGAGCACAGAGATTACAAAATTACATCAATGTGTTTATGCTCCTTTATTGTCCAATCAGCAGGCTTAAGCAGGGATAGCCAATATTCTCTAATTGTAAAAGAGAAAGTGTTGTCTTCCTACTGGCTGTGTGGCATGTCAGTAACAAAAGCGGCTGAATATAATGCAACTGTTTGGCAGAGTTAGATTTAATTTGTTTTAACAAGTGACAGCGAATACAAAATTGCGGAACTATTTAAGCAGCCATTGGTGGCCACAGGTTACTGTACATATCAGTGTAAAGAACAGTATAAAACCCTGCCAAGCACTGTCTCCAATAGGAGCTACTCTCTTGTTGGGAAGTATTTAAATTGTTAATTGGTTTAATAATTAATTCAACAGTAGATTAACCTAATCAGAGTGCAGTGCAGGTAGTATACAGATAGCAGAAGAGAGCAGAGAGACAGAGAGATGAGCTGATAACTGTACTGCTTCTCCTTTCACTGTCCAATCACAGACTGGGGGTGGGGAGGAGACCTCTATGAGTAACTCAACTACTGCAGAGAAAAATAACCCGCCAGACAGAGCTGAGAAAGGTGGCAGAGCGGTGTAGATCTTAGGACTATACAGAAATGCAAATCATTTGGCAGGTAACATGACTGACTGACACACGCACACACATTTATCTGCCTGCCTTTAACTGACACATGAGAACAAGCTGTTATAAGGGTATATTATGTAATTATGACCGATGTAGCCTGTTTTGGAGTAAAGTGTAAGATCTCCTTGTGCTTTTAAATGTAGATATAGGAACACTTTGGTTTTACTGATTTTTCTAAGTTTATTTTACCAAGCAAACCTATATATGTGTAAAGGTGTACCCAGAATTAACCTTTGCATGTATGTTTTACCAAAAAATGGACAATATTTCTCTGATACTATGAAAGCTTTGGTTAGCATTTTTCCATATGGTGTAGTGTCCCAAATATGTAATTGAGTATCCCATGTGTTGTGTATTTACAACAGTCCCCATTGCGTTGGTGTCCTCTCCATCTCCATTATTAGGCACGCATTTCTCTGTGTTCGCGGCTACAACCAGAACACACGGCAACCACCGGGAAAATTGTGCCATTTTTGTCTGCGCCATTTTTGTCTGCGCATATGAACGCGTAGGTGTGAACGAAACTCATTGTTTTGCACGTTTACACGCGAAAAAACGTTCAGGTGTGAACCAGGCCTAATGCTGACCTTCTGGATCCAGTGCTTTGAGTCACCAACCTGTAACAATTATGCAGAGGAGGTCTCAGACTTATATCTAGCTTTCGTAATCTGTATACTTTTTTTCTGGCCAGCTTTTTTAGAAGGAGAAAAGCAATGGCATCTCATGTATTTCCATTTCATATGGAAATAGTCTGGTGGTTTTAAAAAATGCTACCTGTTAACTCTCCTGTTCTTTGTCTGGCGAAATTGGAAACATGACCTGTAAATGGTCCTTAAAGACTAGAGATGGGAAATACACGGAAACATTTGGCTATGAGCACAGAACCAGTCTTTGTACACAGCATTGGAAGTGTTTAAAGACCACCACAGAGACTGATCGATCTTGTTGGTGGATGTGTCTTTCATTTACAGCTGAGCATACCTTGGAAGCTGTGTGCTTTCCTAATAGTGAATCACCTACTTTGGTAATATTTGTGTAAGGAGTAAGACCACCCTCTTTGATGGTTCAGTTTTTGGTGAACATAAGGGTGTTTCAAATTTGAAAACCTACTTCCATACCCACGGAGGCCCAGATGTAATTTCCATCTGCCAGAGCTGAAAAACAATCTCTGGAATTCATAGAATGGTACAGACAATCTTTTAAAGTCTGTCTGCACCACCTTACCACAAATATCAGTGAATGCGACAAATTCATCCATATGTCAGAAGCATGTACCTGGATTTATTGCAAAGCCTGCCTTGTGCACAGGTCTCGAGAACACTGTGCGGTTGAGCTTCAGTGGTTGCAAGATACTGATGACCTTGGGGCAGCCGACATCCTAGGAACCAACGAAATAGAGCGACTGAGCCTAATTGGTTGCTAAGATGCCTTGGGTCCACCAACGTCCTAGCAACCAACAAAGTGGACTGGACAACCTTCTTACTCCTGACACAAAGTACTCCAAAATTACTTTGGTCCTATTTACTGCCAGTTTCCTTATCTCCACAAAAACATTATTGTTCTATGAATTTGACGCAGCTATTTTGACAAAATGAAAAAGTGTTGCTATTAGGAACGACCTGAATTTGTCACACGTGTCTTTGACAGCATTACTGCCACGAAAGTGTCACAAATGCTATATTGATTCGCCCCCAATGTCATGAGAAGTCCTTGGACTGCCATTGGCCTTTTCCTTTTGAAAATATTTAGTTGCCTGTGTGTCATGCTGATCTGTAAAGTATATCTAAAGCAAATACTTTTTTTAATTAGTTTTGAATAGCGTAAGGAAAGGTTGAAACCTGTTAGATTTTGCTTTTTAAAAAAACAAACCACCGACATGTCTTTGGAGTGTGGGAGGAATCCAGAGAAAACCCACACAACCACAGGTAGAACATATAAACTCCATGCATATGGTGGCCTGGTTCGTAACAACCTGTCCAACTAGCGATATTCCATCACTTCTTGTCCTGGAGACGCATCAGGAAGTGACAGGAAATCTCTCCAAAGTGAGAGGAATCCTATTTTAGAAAGCTGTCACTGGAACAAGTATTCTATTTACAGTAACAACCCATCACTGACAGTGGTCACCTAGACAGATAGTATTGATGTGTTTCTCCAATAAGGACATGGAGAGTGAAAAGAAAAACCTTTCTCTGCTCTGTCCAAAACTAATAAAATTTTGATTTTAGAGGCACATACTTCAGAAGGTAGTTGGTAGTGGCAAGCTACATAGCCTTTCAGTGACTCACTGTCCATCCAGCAATGAATTGGGAACATTAAGTGAATTTATCTTTTAGTTGTGTCCCTGCTGGTTTGTTAAACATCTTACATGTAATATCTTTAAATGTATGTCAATATTGTTTTTAAACTAATATATTCTTTTTCTTCTCCTTCTAGGGCTTGACAAATAATTGATTTCTGCAAATCAAGTGTTGCTGCTCATATTCGAGCCTTAGCTTTGCCAACAAGAGGATATACTAGTGAACTTACCACCTGTCCCAGTATACTTTCCACCTATCTTTATTTGACTTTGACAGCTCTCTTCCTGCTGCTCCACTGCTGTTCCTACAGGCATAAGGCTTTTCCCCTGAATGGCCTGCAATCTAATTTATGTGAAGGGTGTGCTACTGAGACCTACTTTTAAAGAGGAAATCTTTATCATTATGATGACAATGAAGGGAATACTAACCTCAGTCATTGCTATGGCCGGACTTCTGAGGACATATTTGCACTTGGAGATTCATAGTGATAAAATCCTTGGAATTCATAGTATAACATTTTGAATGACTGAACAGGGAAATTTGTACAGATATTTTTGATGAAACCGTAATTACCGAATGTTAAATTAAAATAACTGGTAGCTTTCAACTCCAGCACAGACAATTATAAGCAAGTTTTTTTTGTTTTTTTTAATAAATTCTCAATTCTAAGTCACTTAAACATTAATTGTGCCTTTACATTCCCAGGCTTGTTTATATTTAAAGTTCTTGCATACATAATTGTTTTTGTTATGGTTCTTAATGTATTTCTCACAGTTGGGTGTAGAATTTTAATTAACAGTGCCATCAGTTGTTTTGCTAAAATGGAAAAAAAAACAAAATGAATTCTTGAAGGGTTCCTATAGAGCAAGCTGCTTCAATGTTTAAGGTACTTGAAAGGAGTATTCACTTTAATTGAATAATGGTATTAATGATCCATTTTATAGCAGTGGAATGGCGATACGGGTTTTCACCTGCAGGTTCACTAAGCTGGTGCCACTGGGGTTAGAGGAAGAAGCTCTCTGTTTTACTACTCATAGGGGCATCAAGTGGAGGAGTGCTTTTCTCTCAAAGTTTAAAAAAAAAACTTTATATAAAAAATTATTTAGAACTAAATTCCAAACATATGTCAAGCTGCTCCCTTTTGGCACATCAGAAGGTTACCTTCAGTTGTCGCTTAGTTTTTATACCTTGTGGCCTCATATCAGTACCTCATAATGTTCTTATTGATAATTGTTAACGTTCAGTTATCACAGTGGGCTTTTGGGCTGGCAATAATGTACATTTTACAGACAATCTGAGGCAAGACGTACAATCAGAATTTAAGACCCTCTTGATAAAATATGGAGCATTGACATGATGACACGTGGACATAATACGATGGAATGTGCAAATAATATTTTCTGTGATACATTAATCTTTAATAATATACATAGGAAAAATGAGTCACAGAAGCCCTGAGCATGGTTGGGGCCTAAGCTGTGACAGCAGCTGCCTGCACAGAGACCTCTTTTTACACTAAGGGCTCGTGTAAAAAGAGGTCTAGGGCCATGGATAAAAGTGATGTCTAGTGACCAAGTTTCTAATTTGTCAAGGCAGCTCCTACACTATAGATACGCTACACATATGTTGGACATGTCGTAAGGCACTTCATGCATTTCTGAGGAGGGCTAGTACTACCAAGTCCTTTTGAAGCTGTGAACGAACACCTCTATTGTTGCTATGAGTAAAACCTGTGCCACTGCAACACACATCAGGGAGGTACAGGAACTGGAGTTTCTATCTACAGAAGGTAGAAATGGCAGTTCATACACTTGCCCCATTGCAGCTGCACACAAATAAGCCTCTCCTATCACACAATTTGGCCACAAGTTTGTTTATTTGTACAAAGAAAGATTAACAAATTGTGCTCCATTCTTGTTTTCGAATGAGAGCAAAACTAAAGGACAGTCCACCCAAAAATATTTCATTTACAATTATTCTTACCTTTACGATGGCAGTATTTTCCTGTGGGAGTTAATGGTTCTTCTTCCCATGCAATAGAAGCTCACTATTGCAGTCGAAGCTGTCTCACTCCTCTGCTGTATTCTCTATACAGGAAAATAAGTGGGAACTCCAATAACGAGAGCTGGAATTCCTTGCAATGGTTCTGGTTATTGGACATACCAGGTGCAGAGTTCTTCCACTGAAGTCGTAGAGAAATAAAGAAAAAAAAAAACAGCAGTAAATTCTTTTTAGAATTTTTTTATGCTCATCAGTTGGTGCAGGCAAACCGATAACTTAATTTCATGTTTAGTGGTAAGTAACCCCGTAAACATTAGGATTACCGGTGTTTGAGGCCCTCATGAAAAAAGTGAAGTCATCATGTCAAACTAGTAACTTAACTGCAAAAGCTCCACGGAGGCAAATAAAGTTGGCAGTGATTTTAGTCATTTTAGCTAAAGCTAATATTTTTGTGCTACAAATAATGCACAGTTCTAGCCGCCCTGCAGTGTTCTAAAAACCACTACATCGCCGGTGTAATGACAGGCACATCTAGATGCCTGTCATTACACCCATGCCCAATCATTTCAATTAGAACTAACTTGTTGAAAACTGTACCCATGTAATTTATAAATGGTGTTGCCACTTTTTAACCTAGTAACAAACCAGTTCACTTTTAATGCTACCGTATAACACATTCTTAAACTGCTTCCCTCCAAAGTACTTGTGAGTTTCCTTAACGTTCGGTACTCGGAGGGACTGAAAATAAAGGGAGGTGACATGACAAAAGAGAAGATGGAGAGTGGGACCATTACAAGCTACATTGAACTATGCAGAACAATTCATTGCCTCTTTGCAGTGTTCTGATGTACACAGAAGGGGTGGAGAAAAATCCATGACCTCTAAGCTACGCAGCTAGGGCAGATCATGGGAAATGTAATAGAGCTTCCAGGATCCTGCTACTGCACCTACACATCAGTTGAGACACATATGCATGCAGCCACTGGAAATACACTTTTACAAGTATTCATCATTGCTCATTGTTTCCTAGCAATTTAGTAGTTAATGCATGTATACATGGTAAACATTAGCTCTGCTATAGCTGTGCTATTGAGTGTCCCTGGACTTTATGCATATATTAACCAGCTACCCTCTACAAGATTTTGGCTCTTTAACCTTCCACCTCCTGTGTCTCATTATTTGCCAGTGAGTCTGACCATTCCATTGATGGGTCAATAATAAGGGTCAAAATGGTAATTGGTTAAAATTTGCATACCAGCATGCCCAAAAGTTTTGGGCTCACAGGACAATCAGTAGGAAGTCTAAACTGACATGCAGGCACCTGGAAGTACCTGCTATGTCAAAGAATTTTGGGCACTTAGTAGGAAGACTAAACTCACATGCAGGCATCTGTAGATACCTGCTATATCATGGAATTGTCCTGAACAGTATTTACACCAAAGATTTGTAACAAAGTAACCAGTTGCAGTTTTGCCAAGATAGTACACTCCACATCTAGAGCATCGTAGCTGTGCAGAAAAATACAGTGTGCACACATCCTTATTTTAGAGTTAGGACGATCTGGCCAAAAAGCCAGATCACTCCCACTACAGCTGCCACCTAGCTTTTCTGTTGTCATAGGGAGCACATGTTCCCTGACCCACTGTAATTATCTACCAGCTTCTGATATCTACAGCTACATTACAGTAAACCTGTTGCCTGAAAATCTTGCATTACCAGACGATAGCAGACACCACATAGTGCCATTCCTCACAGTAACTTTTCAAAATTCCCCTCCAGAATGCTCTGGTATCCCATGCAAACCAGACCTCCAATATGCCCACAGTATCTGAGAGGTGTGCACATTGAACTGTAGAATGGGGAAGGGGTTCAAAGTCCAGCTTAAAGAAAAGTTAAATTCTGCATATTGAATGCTCTTAGTATGGGTGCTCCTAGGGAACTTTGGAAGCAGAATTATTACCATTAGCATGTATAAACCACATTATTTGGTTATTGGTGAGTAGTTTCAACACTGGTACATGCAACAGAGCTCCAGGTGCCAAGAGCGGTGCCATACTCTTAGGCTATCCTTGTAACTCTGACACTAACCCTCACACTTATCCTTCTTGTAACCCCAACACTAACCATCCCTAATGTTAATATATGCCTTTTGTTTGCTTACTCTCCTCCCCTGCCTTGGGATCCCCTGCAATGAAGACTTATCCCCTCAGTGTCAAAAGATACCGGAGGTAAATCTTGGTGCTAGAATGAATTCTCAAATTTTATTTTTAGTGACTGGTTCCCTTGATGAAAATGTTTGTTTAAAGTTAGCGTTATTCATAGTTATTCATAATACTGCTCTCAAAAGAAACATGTCAAGGTACTTTGGCTCCCTCATTATGGAAATGTTAGCTGCTTGGCTGTCATGCTGACTCTCTTGCTTCAGTATGTTATATATTGACCAGGAACGAGCTTGCAGATGAGGACTTTTGACCTTCTTGACCTGTATTCTTGTTTTGTCAGAGACTCAGGAAATATTAAAGGTAAAGGGTCAGCATAACAGCCAGGGAACTAGCATTTTTAGAAGGAAACCAGTAATGTCAGCCCATGTGTATTTCTCCTGACAGGAGTTTACTGTAGACCAAGGGAACTATCATCTACATTATGTCTGAAATTGAAAAACAGATCTGTGTGTGTGTGTGTGTTATATATATATATGTTACACATACAATCATACACATCATGAACAATGCATTGTCCTGGTGAGAGAGGTATCACAATTATCATGTAAAAGTATTTGTCTGACCTTATCGGTAGTGAGATACTAGCAATTGCTGCTTTGTATTTGAAGTACTGTAACTTATGCCAATAAACGGTTTGAATTGTTTGTTGCGGTGTTCTTAATGAGAATTCATGCACATAGCATTTTTAATGCCTGTTTTTCTGTTTACCTAAAGGTGAAAGCTTGATTAAGCATTTATGATGCTTTTCTATGAAAATAGGAGAGACAGAGGTGTTTCCTAAAGCACCAGTCAGATGTTTTGCTTGAAATTTCTAACCTGGAGTAGAAACATGACAGCTGGAGTGTGACTGCTGTGGGCGACACTGACTATGTTTACTTCTTCAGTATGAATAGACTCTAGTTTTAGTCTTGGTTTCTATATCACAGCAGTAATATGAAAAGGTTTTCTGTAATATGAAAACAGCTGATGGTTAGTCCTGGACAAATTTGTGCTGTCACTGATATGAAAACGTCTGCGGGTTAATCTGAACACGTGCTGTCACTGACATTTGAAATTGTTCTTGCCTAATGATTTAACAAGATTCTTGGAAGTATGGCAGTTCACACTATAATTTACTTTAGACATATTTAGCTTTGTAATGCAGAACTGGGGCCAGGCTGTGGACATTCAATTTTTTACATATTCTTAACAAGCAGTAAAAAAAACTTTTAAATAAAACATACTGACCTCTGTAGCTACAGGCACTGTGGAGTAATCCATCCTAAAGGTTTATAATAGAAGCAGTGGAGATAGGTCTCAGCACATTAATCTCCTTTCATGTGCATCTGCTTTTAGTTTACATGGATCAGGAGTTTGGAAGTGAAACTAACAGCAGATCCCAACAACTGCACAGGTCCCTAAAGTGACACTAAATTCAGGAGTTCAACCTTAAAAATGCATTCAATACCTGAACTATTAACAAAAATGTATCTTATTTGTGTATCACACAAAATCATCTCTGAATTGGTGCTGACACTGTCCTTCCTTCTGGAGGGTGGCTACTTGTGTTCTCCATGGTCCCTGTGTGTGTTGTAAAGTAGCCACCGCTCCAAGCTCACTCCCGTGATGGACTACAATATCAATACACATTAGTAAACTAAACATGAGATTATAGTCCATCACAGAAGTGAGCTTGGAGCCACTAGATGGGGCTGATTAGCATAGAAAATAAATATTTCCTATGCTGCATTATCGCCATCTTGTGGCCATAATGTGATATTACTAGGGATGTCCCGGTACCATTTTATCAAAACCAAGTACAAGTACTGTCCCTCAGGTACTTGCCGATACCAATTACTGATACTTTTTCTTAAAGGGACATGTGAAATTTTTTCTAAAACAACACAGACTGATGATTTGAGGGCAGTTTCTTTATAATTATGAAGAACTGTAACTCAATCCATAATTAATCATCAATGAAGAATGCCAACCAGCAATAGAGCACTACAGATCCATCAATCCATAGTTATTAGCCAATGGAGAATGGCAACCAGATATAGGGGACTACAACGCTCAACAATCCATGATTATTCAATAATGGAGAATGGCAACCAGCAATCATGGATTGCTAAGATTTGTAGTCCTCTATAGCCAGTTGACATTCATTGCCAGGAAGAATAGCAACTGACTATAGAGGACTACAAATCTCAGCAATCCATGATTATTCAGCAATGGAAAATGGCAACCAGCACCAGAGGGACTACAGATTCCGTCAATCCATGCTGATACAGCAGTTGTGTAGGGCTGTGTGTGGTCTCACCAGGTCTGCATGTGGGTCTCTCCAGGGCTGCGCTCTCCAGAGCTCTGTGGGCGAGGGGTGGTCCCGGGATCCAGGGCTGTCCTGTGCTGTGGCGGCCTCTGTGGTCGCCGGGATGGAGGAGATGTGGGGCTGGACCAGCGCTGTCAAAGAAAGCTGCCGTGAGGTCCCCAGCAAGCACGGGACCTCAGACAGCCATTAGTATTGAGGCATTTTCAAGAGTATAAGTACTCGTGAAACTGCCCTGTATCGGCCCTGGCATTGGGACATTCCTAGATACTATAATCAACATTCAAATGTATTTTCACTTATAAAGGGGAAAAAAAACCGAAAGAACTCTCCTTTGCGCTTATATTTGAACAGGACCAACATTCACAGGGAAAATTACCCTGCAAATTGTTTATAAATCAACCCCCAAGTTTGATGTACAGATCTTCCCAGAAATGTTCTTTCATGCTGTGATTGCCTGTGTGCCCTTCCCAGCAGTTTTGATCATTAAAACACTTGCAGGGTTATTCACAAAAGGGTGAAGAGTTTGGAGAAGGCAGGAGAAGTGAACAATCAAGGACAACATGCCTGAACTGGAGAGTGAGCTGAATTGGCTATGTTGTCCTAGATTGCTCACTTCTCCTGCCTTCTCCAAACCCTTCACCCTTTTGTGAATAGCCCTGTTGGACTGATCATATGACTGATGAAGACACAACATCCTGCTCAGCAAGTTAGAGGAAGAAAGTTAGTGGAATCCATGTGTGAGCGTCAATAAAAATGTTTAGCAAACAGGCGCGTGCAATAATATTTACTAAAATCCTTGCATTGTAACCAGCCAGGATATTTTTTTTTTTTTTTCTCAGCAGAAGTGAATTTTGAATTTAAAAGTAAAATAGTACATTAGGATTATAAAATTACACTTTTTTTATCCTCTATAAAATTGAATGAATTAGAAACACATTACCGTGCAAAAACTTGGCTCTTTATTTGATCAGCTGGATCGAGGCGGACGGAGAGCAGTTTGGTATCAATCTAGGCTTCAGCAAATAGCAGCATCCTCCTAAAAGTGCTGTCACAGATTAGGCAGCATTTGCACAGATGTACTGAGCAAAGGCAAATGTTGTAAGAAGGCTTTTATGCTGGCTAGCACAGACTATTAAACATTACAGATACCAGTTTGATATTAAAACAGCCTGAAATCACCTCATAACAGAATGAATTTATAAGCCTAATAAAGGTAGTTTAACAATAAAGAGGAACTTTACCCACCAATATCATGTCTCGCAAAACAGTTACTTTTAAAGCAGACCTTTACACTAAAAAATCAAATCCTACCAATGTATCGCTGTATATATCATGATTAACTTCCCTGGCGGTCTGATTTTTTCCATTTTTTCCCATCTTTGTCTCTTTTTTGCGTTTTTTTTCACATTTAAATTTGCCGCCGGTTCCGCGCCCCTGCGACGCGTACGCCCGCAAGGGATGGAACCCGGAAGATGGATGCCGGCATCGGCCAGAGGACCTAGCGGGGATCGTGGACAAGGTAAGTGTGCCGCTGTGTAATCCCGAGTGTGGCTCGAGGTTACCGCTTTTGGTAATGAAAATGAAGCCCGAGCCACACTCGGGAATACCGCCAGGAAGGTTAATAATAACAGGCAAGTCAGGCTGTGATTATGAAATACTTACACTTGCAGAGCATTCACTTCCTGCTTTGAAAGGGGAAAATGACTTCAGTTTGCCAAAGCAATGCACACTGGGATTGCCTTGTCGTCAGCAGAGCATTGCTGAAAATCTGATCTGTAATCTCATGAGATCTCAGGGAAAGGCATTTTCTTCCCCTGTGATGATGTGCATGGTCACATGTCCTAGTCACATGTGCTAGAGTTCCAGGAAGTAATAGGCGATCTAGTAATCTGCCCTTAGTAAACATGGCGACTGTCAGAAGACTGGGGCAGAAAAGAGGAATAATATTTACAAACAATACAAAGCCTGAAATTATCTAGAAGTATATGTTTGTAGATGGTCATTACTAAACATTTCTAAAGGTGTGTTTGTTGTTATTTTATAGATATGGGTAAAGGCCCAACTTAAGGCATTCTGACTGTCAAGGTTGCCAGTGTGCTTATTTCAGCTCTCAAATGAACATTCAAGCCCTAAAATGGCTGCTGTCATAGCTGATCACATGTGCAGCACCATGGCAACTGCAATCCAAATATTGTATAAGCTAAGATGGCACCTCCCTTGGTTGTAAGGGTGAATCACACCAAATGCATTGGGACTGTGCTGGCTGTTTTTTTTTTCCATCACATAACAAGGCATTTTGCCTTGTCACGACCGGGCACCATTCACACCACCATGTTTCGGTGGTGTTCACTGAAAAAAAGGACTGCATGCAGTACTTTATTCAGCACAGTGGGATGTGGCATGGTACAACTGCCTTGCTCCATTCCATTCCCATAGAGCTTAATGAAATGTCACTTATGCAATTTCAATTAAGTTCTAAAAAAAAAAGTGCACAGTGCCATGTGCTGGGATCAGCACATCAGCACTGTGCTGGGCACTGCACAACAGCTGCGGTGCGATGTAGTGCAGTGGCTGGTGTGAAAAGGGCCCTTAAGGATAAGACCATGTAGTTTCCCTTTAAAGCTGAACTCCCAGATCATGATCATTTTACAACCTTAGCTGCCTTTGTTCAGACAATAAAAATGCTTATTAGTTTTCAGAAATAATGCCTTACTTTTTTATTACGAATATTTTTCTTTTGTGTGATGTCTTCATTGTTTAAAGTGCCCAAGGTGCCAGTGGGCAGACCAAAACCGATGTCATACGTCACATCCAACGTGCGCTGCTGGGGGGAAATGAGAACTACATTTCCCATTAGACATGTGCAATTCGTTTCGGAAAAATTTGTTTTTCGGATGAATTATCGCTTATTCTGAGATTCGGATGTATCCGAACTTCTGAATAACAGAAATGATAAATTAAAACCAATCCAAATTTCCGAAAACTAAATTTCGTTCAAAATTTGTTAGCGGTATTCTATACGAATTTTCGTTTGTGGACGAATTTGCGTTGCAGTACAGTGACATAGAAAAAAACAATTAATGCCACTTTGCTTCAACGAAACAAAAAGGAAACGACAACGAAATCTCGTACCGACTACTGAAAAATGAAATACGCAAAATCTGAATCAAACCGTAACTAAACTAAAAAATGTTTCGCCGGTGTACATGTCTATTTCCCATTACACCATGAGAATGCACTGAGGTAGTGGCCATGTTGGTGGTGCTGAGGGCTGCTCCTAGATGGTGTGGAGATTGCTCCGATATACAGAAGGAAGAACGTCACTGCTCTGCTTTAAATTCCCAGGGAAAGAAACGTAATTGGGAGCCATTCCTCTATGGTGAGATAACCATTTGTCACACCAGAACCCTTTACTTGTGCTCAGGCCATACACTGATCAGTCAAAACATTATGACCACCCACCTAATATTGGGTAGGTCTCACTTTTGCCGCAAAAACCGCCCTGACTCGCTGAGGCATGGACTCCACTAGACCTCTGATAGTATGCTGTGGTATATGGCACCAAGCTGTCAGTGGCAGATCCTTTAAGTTACAAGATGGGGCCTCAATGAATCAGATTGTTTTTCCAGCACATCCCACAGGTGCTCGATTAGATTGAGATCTGGAAAATTTGAAGGCCTGGTGCCCTGTCTTCCCCAGGTAGGTGACACACATGCACCCGGCCATCCACACGATGTAAATGAAAATGTAATTTATCAGACCAGGCCACCTTCTTTGATTGCTCTGTGGTCCAATTCTGATGCTCACATGCCCATGGCAGGTACTTTTGGTGGTGAAAATAGATCAGCATGGGCACCCTGACTGGTCTGCGGCTAGGTAACCCCATGCGCCACAGACTGTGATGCACTGTGTGTTCAGACACCTTTCTATCAGAACCAGCATGAACTTTTTCAGCAATTTGAGATATTGTAGCTTTTCTATAGGATCGGACTACACAGGGCAGCCTTTGCTCCTGATGTGCATCAATGAGCTTGGCCTCTCGTAACCCCATTGCCGGTTGCAGAGCTGTACGCTGATGTGATTTCTAGCCAAAAGGGGTAAAGGTCAGCATTAAGTAATAGGACAGCTTTAATAGCTTGTTCTCACTATAAGCGATGAATGGTGTTTTTTTAACAACTGAACACTGCCAGCCACTGCTAGGGCACATAGAAAACAATTGTTCTCCATGGGCTCCCTTTACAACACAGCGCATGACACCTCGTGGCTGTGAGGAGACCCGAATGAAGTGCACACTTTGTACACTCCAAATACATTTTAATAGAAAATAAACGGTGTAATGTGCTGAGACTATGCATCACACCGCACACCCGCGGGACCTCACCTGATACACTAGCTGAGTGTTTTAAGCATGCGGGCTTAGTGTGAACAAGCCCTAATGCATAATAATGCTCACTTTTGTATTCAGGAGACTGTCCTGAGGTATCAATAAAAAAAACAACACTACACAAATATGTATTATTACAAATAAAATAGGAGCTTTTCAGGCAGCATGGTATGAATGCCTATTTGTGGGAGGAGAAACATTTGAGACCTTCAGCAGTAAAAAAGTGATAAGTATTGATGACTGAATTAGGAGGATCACTGATGTCCCAAGTTTTGATTGCATGAAAAATTTGCATACATATCTCATCAATGGAGTTGAGGAGTTCAGGCAGTGTGATTTATGAATCGTATGTTTCTCCTTAGACTTGGCAAATCTGTATGCTTATATTTAAGTAAATCAAATAATGAAAAAAAGGGAAAAATGTAGTCTGTAACCAATAAAAAACACAAAACTAGACATGTTTCAGCCCTGTTTCAGAAAATCCAATGGCAAGATCAATACCGCAGCATTCAATTAACACCGAGACAGGTGAATAATTCAATCAGAACTAGAACATACATTTTATTAAACACCTTGCTGTCCAGTGATTGTTCTTGTGCATTCAACAAGTGCTGGGGCAAGTAACTTAGGGTAACTTAGAGCACCCAATGCAACAAAAATCTGACATGTGCACACCTACCCCCTTCTCCTGTGAGCTGTGAACTACTTCAATAGCAGGGGTAACAGGTCTGAACTTTTGCGCCCCCTCCTGCTGAGACATTCATGCTGGGAATGGGAATATTGTAACAATCATTCTAATGATTGAGCATTTGCAGGAGATCACAAGTAGGCGATCCATGCATTAATTCACCTTCTGTGCGGAGAGCACATCTGCACAAAAATATGGAGAACAAGGATGGCATTGGGGTCTCTCTATATGTGCACTGTGCTTTCCACAATGGCAGGTCTAGCATCACATAGAATAGGGCATGGATAAGGCTTAGTTAAACTTTTAGGGACAGCCAATGTATAGTGGTTTGTGATTACAGGAGTGCAGAGCACAATACAAATTCCTTAGTGAAGTCACAGGTACAGCATGTGGAGCAGATACCTTGTTCTCAGTCTTTGTCTGCAGTTACAGTGCAGATTTACATAGCTTGAATGTAAACACTGCAATGTTTATAATGACCTAGGCCTTTTATGACAGCTCTGAAAGCACAAGAAAAGAGGTAAGAGGTCATATTTGCAATGTTGCTTGGCATCCATATATTCTTTAAAGTGTAGCTTCACTTCAGGATATACAGTAAGGTGGCAAAAGAGTGCACAGTCTACCTTTTCTCTTCACTTTGCCCTTGCTGAGTTCTGACTATCCAAGAGAGAAAATTGTCCAATCTGAATGTTGAAATGAACAGTATATTGATCAATCGAACTGAAACACGTGCAGGCATTTTAGGACATACAGCACTGTATCCAAAAAGCCAAGGTATTAATACTATACAAGTGTTTGCTACAGTTCCCTTTTCCAATGTATCTGTGAATATTGCATTTTTTAAATAACATGTCTTGGTTTTGAATCATTTGCAACGCCTACATTTCAGCAGAAAAAAAGTGTTAGTTTTGTATCCGCAGAAATACTGGGCTCACAAGGGATTGAGGATATGTGTTGTTCCACTTTGTGTAAATTACATCCGTACTTGTACATTTCTAAAATATTGCCCCTTATAGTGTGCCATCCTTTAAGCCAATGTGACAGCGGTGATCAATGAGAATATTTGTACTGTAGCTTTCTACGGTGTGATTATCAGACAATACTGCATTTTCCTACTCTCCTACAGTGCTGCCTACTGTTCAGCTTGCATATAAATCTCCCCATACTACAGAGAGTAAATTTACTATCACTTACACAGTAATTGGAATTCTATTGATTACTTGCCTGCTAAAAGATATTAATGAGATCTTTCAGGATATAAATGTACAGAAAAAGATTTTAAAATAATATTAAATAGAGAAAACATCACCATTAGAAATGTTAGAACTTGCAGAAATTGAATAATTAAAGCTAAAGGTTCTTATTATATGACATGGTCTCTTTGCCTAATAATTCATAAGTGAAATAAAGTATTTGTATCAAACAGCATTTGCAACTTAGCATATTACCTATCACTTGACTGAAAGATATAAGCATACTGGCAGAAAGTTCCAGGTTTTATGCCTCATAAAAGTCCAATGCAAAACATTTTGTTTAACTTTACAGTGAGTCTGCTTTATAAAGGCTGAAGGAAAAGGGTCTGTGTTGTGCAAAGTTGAAATTAACAGAATATTGATCAATGTACCCAAATGGTTTTCTAAAGAACGCTGGAAAGTTTAAAGCATGACATGGAGGACAAACAATATTTACTTCAGTTATTATATTTAAAAATAAGCCCCTCTTGCATTTAGCAGTGCAGAAATATAACATTAAAGTGACAAATCTAACGAATTGCTTCCTGCAATAGATGACTCCCGGCGGTTGCCTCAGGTGGCCTCTCATTGGGTGGCAGCAGGGGGGCGGTCACAGCATCCCAGGTTGCTAAGAGCTCTTAAAGTGTCCCTAAAGCTGGGTATACATGGTTAGAATTTTGTACGAAATATCTGGTTAGAGCATTCTATAATGCATCAGAGACTTGATGAATGTCGTTCGAAATTACATTTGGTCTTAGCACTTTGCAATTAATGGGGTTTCCCAAAATGAGATTCTAAAAGTGAATGTGTTTTTTGTTCGGGAAACTTAATTGGTTCAAGAAAAATATTGAATCCAGCTCATTCGAGCACTTTGTTCATCACTACGGTCAAAAGCAATCATCAGTTTGACTCCATTATCTATTGGAGGATCAAACAAATGTTCAGAAAACAACTGTTTACAAACTAAATTCTAACCATGTATACTCAGCTTTAGACAAAGATCAGCAGCAACAGTTTCAGGCCATAACATTGCCCTATACATGCAATCATCATAGATGCATACATAGTAACAAGTTTAAGTTAGATGCATGTAGACCCCAAATGGCAGAATATATAAATCACCAATATTATGAATACTGAAATATTTTTACCTTTGACAAAGGGAAAATATCACCTGCATATTGTTACCAAGAAGTACCCAGTTTTTCTGTGGCTATAATGAGAGAACAGGGTGCCATGGAAGTGGAAGATAAGTATCTGCTCCTTACCTTTCCTGCTTGAAAGTGGACCTGTTGCTCTTCCTTGAATGGGCAAAGTACAGGTTCTCTTTAACTATTTGCATTTAAAGAAAAACATATAGATAGCTGTTGAGCATCTAGGACTGTAAAGCTACATTTATAGTCTCTCTTTACTTTAGCATTCATTTCTTGCTATTTTTCAGATGATCGCTACTAGTACAATTCATTTTTCAGCATGCTGGCTTGTTCTATTTTTCAATCTCCTTTACTTTCACAAACGTGGCTTCCACCTTCAATAAAAGGATGTTCCTATGCTGCCATGACTGGCAGGAGGCCTGGGACTCTGCAATCCAAATCTGTTGTGACAGCTTTTCACAGGCTGTACTTCCAACTAGGGATATGTAGGGTGATTTCAGCTAAACTGATTATGGCACAAAATTATTATCGTCTGTAAAATTAATGTAAGGCTTCTCTATTTTGCTCAATGTGTTGCTTAGGTAAAATATGGTTGCAGCAAAAAAAAAATGACTCTTTTATTTAGAAATATTTTGAAACATGAGTTTTTTTATGTAGGGCAGTTTAGTTTATTTAATTTAATGTTTTTATATTTGTGTTTTCGTGTTATTTGTATACTGTTGCTTTATAGTTTATATTTTACTTTTTTCTGAAAGCAAAATAATGAGGAGCTGTTTTTTTTTACACAAGCATAGTTAAAGGGAATGTCAATAACCCTCAGAAGCAGTTTGAAGCCGATTGCACCCTTTAATACCACCATAATATCTTCTTGGTTTTTCCTTCAATGCATTTGTCCAAAATACAGAAATTTCACCAGAATTACATGAATTTAACAAAAATTTGGGGCGCCTTCACTCTGTATATACTGTAAGCATGATGGAACAGCCCTTTTAAAATGTTGAAGCAGTCTGATAATTGCAAGCAATGATTTCAATTAGTACCATTTCCTGCATTTATTGAGCTGTTTGTGACCAGCCTGTACACACAAGAGCACATGGTGAGACCCTGATGTGAATATCCAGATTTTTGAAAGCTGAGCTTTTTCACCACAATTGAAAAATAGAACAAGAGGTGGGCTTAGAGGGAGAGAGAGATATTTATACATATAAATATACATTTATATATGCCAATAATTAGTTAATATGGTGTGGGGGTGGTATCGAGGGGTCCTCCTTGGGTGCTATATGACCTTGCCTTGGCACCATTTTGTGGAGGTTTTTTTTTAGCTTTTATTCAATAACCTTCATTAATAAAGTATGGAGAACAGAATACGTCTGGCTGCTATTGGCAGTGACTCTACTTTTCTGCCCTGCAGTGTTTGTGGGTTAGCGTCGTAGTTTCACTTATTATAAAGTTTCTTGAATGTCATTCTTTTTCTGCAAATTCAAGGATGTTTATATTTAAAGTCATGGAAATTGAATGTAATTTCCCCAAAATATATTCTTTTTATTTGCACAGGAGCTTTGTGTAAGTATACATGATGAAAGCTTGATTTTTAGCAAAAGGCCAAATCTGCATTTTATAGTTTTTTAACTCATTGAAATTCTATTCCAATATGAAGATGTTTTTAAAGTTAAAAAAGTTTGTATTTGACATGCAAAATTATTGAATTTTTTAAAGAAAATATGCTTTTCAAGTTTAAAGATGAAGAAGAAAAATAGCCTAATAAACATTTCAAAACACAGGCAAAAGTCAATATTTCTTCTTGAAAAATACATGTCGTTAAAAATGACATTTTTCAGATGTGTCCTTCAGTGATGCTTTTATGATATTGCGAGCAGATAGAATTGTTTAATAATATGGTGTTTCTCATTTACATAAAAGCACCTCTTATAGGAACACAAGACCAGCAAATACTGCAAAGTATGCATCTTCTTGGAGTATCACGGCCGATTGGGTGTTTTCCTGGTACAGGAGGGAAAAGACCCTTTAATGTAGACCTTAATCTGAATTGAACCCCTAACACTAACCTTTAAGATATTTCAAGAAAATACAAGAGGGATGTGTATTCTTACTTGAATCTTGGTGAGCTTTGTGTATTTCTTCCGGATCTGTGCAGGAATTTAGTGTGATACTTTGCCTCTGCACAGAAGTTTCCTGTAATAAAGACCGGTCACTGCTGCTCTCTCTCCTTGTGCAGGGTGATGTGATTTTATCTTTCCCTTTTTTTATTTCAAGTCTACTGGAATGCAAGTCCACTTAAATAAGGTTAAAGGGTTATTAAACCCCCAGCGGTTTTTGCATATATCTAAGCAAAAACTTTGAAAAAGGGTTTAAACTTACCTGTATCTTCGCCGCGCGCTCCCATCTGAAGAGTCTCGGGCGGCTGCAAAGGATCTCGGGGCAGGAGCATGCGCAGTTCAGATCTTTGGCCAGGAGACGAGAAGAGACACAAGGTAAGTCTATGGAGCAGCATGCACCTGCAAAGACTCCGTGGGATGTCAGAGGAGAGGAGGACAGATGAGTCAGCACTGGATCGGAGACCCGCACCAGCGCTGGGGGGACAGCTGAAAAGGACAGTAGAAGAAGTAGAGAAGAAGAAGATGATCGAATCATGAGGCATCATTTAAGGTAAGTCCCTACAGCAGGATTGGGAAGGGGCAAAAAAAAGTTTGAATTTAATGTCACTTTAAATGCAGGTCAGAAGTAGGTCAACTGCAAGTCATATGCACCTGTCAATGAATTCTGAATAATCTCAGCACAAGCCTAAAGCCCATTGACACAACATTTTAATGTTATTTAATTTTCAATCTTTTTAAATATACAACTTTCATTAAAGTAATGGTTGTTGATCTTTCCATGGTGATCCTTGTACAGACACTTTCTGTTTTGGGGTGACAACTGTCTGCCAGTTGTGCTCCTGCATTGCCAACTTGTCGCACCCATTACTGGTGAAGACTACAAGCAGCTGTGCAGGCATAGTCCACAATGCAGAAGCTGGTTCAGACTAGTGATGTGCTGGATGTAGACAGGGAGTGCCTAAAAGAGGCTGGAGAAGATCAGCTTTACTGAGATACAAAAAGGATGGGGAAAAAAAGGTGAAAACGGTTTTTTATCATAATTTGCAAATAAATTGGTTCCAAATCAGCCAATGTGATTTGTCTGGATTTTTTTTCTCATTTTGTCTCTCATAGTTGAGGTCTACCTATGATGCCAATTACAGGCCTCTCTCATCTTTTTAAGTGGGAGAACTTGCACAATTGGTGGCTGACTAAATACTTTTTTGCCCCACTGTATAAAAAAAACTACATGGTAATTGTATTGATACACAGTTCTGCAGCAAACTAAATGCTATCCAGGTAATGTTTAGATCCACATTAAAAATGTGGCTGAAGCCATCTTAGTTCTTGGAGAAGTTGTTATAATTTATAATGACAAAAATGCCTTCTGTGTCCTAAATGTCCCCAGATGGGGAACACAGAAACACAACACGAGAATATTACTTTCAAGAGCTGTTGATTTACCAAAAAATTACTGCCATCAATCAGCACTTACCGAAAATGTATTTATTTGTAGAATACTGAATAGCAATCCCAATTCTGAACAGAGATCTAATGAATCAGAAATATAATAATAGGCCCTGAATGAAAATGAAACTGTAATGACTCTACATTAGAGGACAATAAGAACAGGACAGATACAATTTATGGTATAATTAAATAGAAAATAGTACCATATATTGATTGAATAATTAATGCAGAAAATAAATTCACAACCTGCCTTTTGAATCAGTAAAGCTGTAATATATATTTCATTTACTGGTAATAACACAGACTTTCATATTTATTTATCTGGAATTTACAATTATAGCAAAGTCCTAGTGTGAACTCCAAGACTGAAGTGCTGAAAACTAATTTTTCCACTGACTGCTCTCTCTATAATAATTATACACGGTCACAAATGTCAGGGCTGCCAACGAACAAGAGTTTCCATAAATTATGCAGGACACATCTCACCCTAACTCATGTTTAATCTGCCAGATTTGTGAAACATAAGCCCAGGAAACGCTTAATGCATCCAAGCTTCTTATACCAATAACCCTGAAATCTGCAAAATATATTGCTTAGAAGCATTCAGAAATCTATTAAGCAATTGTCTGTGAGTGTTGCAACATTTTAATTAAACCTATTCACAGAGTCATTCATAGAAATTCATAATTAAACAATGGCAGATGGTTTTACTGGAAAAATGCCAAAGTGTTTATATATATATATATATATAAATTTATTATGTAAAGCTACACAACATACCTTCCAATGCATTCTGTGCATGACGGAGAATATGTACCCCCAAAAAAGTCAAAACAAATGACAGCTGTGCCATGCCGCAAGAGTAGTTTTTATGGAACTCAATTTAAAATGCTAAGTCATTAATGAAATGCATTAATATCAAGAAGAAATTGAATATGACGGTGCGCTGTACAGTTAGCAGTGGGTTATTGAACTCTAACACCTGCTACCTTAGACATTTTAGGAACACTGAATGAATGCTCATATTTAATGAAAGGTACTTTAACTTGTAAGCAATGTCTGATTGGTCCATTTGTTTAATTGTAACAAAGGTGTAGCAAGTGTTAATGGAAATAGGAAGGTCAGCTGGAACTTCACTTTCTTTTACACATTTTATTGCTCCAAATTCAAGAGCTCATCCTAGGTGCGAGGAATCGCCAGACATTTGAAACAGTCACTAAAAAAGCATTTAGAAATGTTCAGAATTACCATATCATGAGCTTAGAAACTTAACATGCTGTGTACGTTTTTTTTTATTTTTTAGTTTAACACTTTTACTGGATAGCATGACCTGCATGTATAGAAAGTTATGAATAAAGGCGCTGTGAAAAATAAAACCTAAAGGTAATTAATATTCTGAGTACTATCACTGCAAGTATCAACGTTCTATAGCAATAACATGCTGTTTGCGGTAGTGGTCTTCCAGCTACACTTTAAACTCAGTTCCCAGGATAAGGATCTTTATTTTGAGCCATGTAATTTTAATTTTACAGTCTCATTGGACTCGGCTGAAAATAAAAATGTACTTTTATGGAAATAAAGATTCTTATCCTGGTGTGTTAGCTCTGTAAAACAAGCCGACTGCATTTTACCAACATGGACACTATGAACATTTTATAATAAATCATCCATTTGTACAGATTATTTTTTAAACCCCCTTTCAGAACAAAGAAGCAAGCAACTGTGTACACCTGTCTTCATGTTAAACTATTGAAGCTACCATGCAGACTCAGAAGCAGGAATCTACTGTAGATGTGTCTACACATATCTTTGTAACTCTTGTAGAGTACCCTGGGAACCTGGGGTGCTCTATATTCAATTGCTGTCTTCTTATCTAAAATGAAAGCTTTGAAATGCAAATTATTGTGTTGTCATTTACACTGAGTGGCCAGATTATTATGACCACCCCATCAGTACTTTGTTGGGCCACGAGATGACTTTGTTGGGCCGCCTCGTGACTCCACGAGATGTTGAAAGGTGATGTGAGGAATGTGACACTGCACTGTTGCCCTTCTGTTGTCTTGTACCAGTCTTGCCACTCTCCGTTCTGCCCTAACATTGACTAGTCGCTGACGGCCACAATTCGCAAATTCGCCCAGATTTTCGGCTGACAGTCCAGTCTTTAAACACTTTAACAATGAGCCCCTCTTGAACATTTAACTAAATCTGCTGTTTTGTTGATACTCGCTCCATGGCTCTCGCCAACAATCATCCCACGTTCAAAGGCTGTTAAATCGCGTTGTTTACCCGTATCTCCAAAAACAAATCACTTCTACTGTCGTGGTAAACAACCTGCTTCCCTATTTATAATGCTCTGGCCCTCTAGCAACTTCAGCGCTTAATTATAGATAATTTGCCTACAAACGTCAGGTGGTCACAATAAACTGGCCACTCAGTGTATACGAATGTGTAT
>NW_017306768.1:943292-948042 GCF_000935625.1 Nanorana parkeri | reverse complement strand
TGCAAGAATAATTTTAACATCTTCACTGTGCTGCTCATAACTTGTGCAGAGATCAGAGCTATGGGGGCGGGGGGTCTCAGCAGGCTCCACCCACTATAGACTGCCTGCAGAAAGCTACAGGTGGGGGCAGATAGACCAGTCACCCTTCATAAGGAGAGAGAACAGCAGTGACTGCAGTGCTTCATGTAATTAAGACCAAAGTTTCACACTGGATTACTGCACAGATCTGGAAGAAATACACAAAGCTCACCAAGATTAAAGTAAGAATACACAACATTTGTATTTAACCCTTTTTCTGTCACAACGTAAGGCTTACGTCCCGGCGGCTTTACAATGGAAGCGATTCTGGTGGCTCAGCTGCCATCAGATCGCTTCCACGAGCCGGAAAAGTGCCCGCCCCCTCTGCCCAACACCTCTGCCATGTGTCCCGGGCTCCGCTGCCCCTACTGCAGGCCTGGGACCGGCACGTCAGGTGCCAGCTGGGGAGGAGTGCGGCAAACTTCCGTTCATAGATATCCTCTCCGTTCTATGGGACCGGGATCAACGCGGATTGCATCACTTCCGGGCCCATAGCTGTCATTGCTCAGCTCTTGAGGTCCGCACTTCAATAGCTTATTTAGAGTGGATAGGTGATACTAGGGATCTTTTGTATTAATATTTGACAGAAAAACACTAAAATTACCTTAAGTGCATTTTTCACTAAATGTTTGGGTTTGATAAAGAGTTAATATCATGCAACATAAAAATGTACAACTGCCACCATTTTATTCTATAGGGTCTTGGCTTTCAAAAAATATATAATGTTTGGCGGTTTGAAGTAATTTTCAGGCCTAAAATGGGGATTACATGGGTGAAAAAAAAGGCCTTGGCAGTGAAAGGGTTAAACAATATTTGCTTATCCTGGAGTTCAGCTTTGAAGTGGAATACTGGTCACATCTAATCTAATATGTAAAGATATGCCATATCTTGGGATGGGCAACTGCGGCCCTCCGGGCCAGTTCACGCCATATGCAGTTGTGATGCAGTCCGTTTATTTTGACTGCTGCAGTCAAAATACAACACAATGCTTTCCTATGGGCTTTCTTGTGCTTAATTCACACCATTACAGTCCATTCAGATGCAGTTAGTAAAAGTACTGCTTGTCCTATTTTACCTGCCTCAAACTGCATCAAACGCACTGGAACGCATAAAAAAAAGACTCAGAATTGATGATGTCATCACCCAGGGACTTCCTCTTTGTAGTGTGGAGAGAAAGTAAAGAGATGGAATTTGTGGATGCAGATGATTTCATCCAATATGTGCGGGACTGTCCCCTGCTGTATGACAGCAAACATCCCCAATATAACAATAATCGCCAGAAGATGGCAAAGTGGAGGGAGATTGCTGAAAAGTTGCACCCAGATTTTGGGGCTATGAACCGGAGAATGGCTATACTCAACACTAGCACCATGCCAGCCAACAAAGAAAGCATGTCTGATCTCCAAAACAAACGTAGGAAATGCTCTGACAGGAAGAGGAAGTGACCTAGTTGTCTAATAGCATTTTCTAGTGCAGAAAAAAAAAGCATTGCAAACGCATTGCGAAGAGAACATAGAAAACCGGCGCACAGATCTAAGTGCAGTGTAAAGTGACTATTTCAGGTTAAAAGTAATGTACTTAAATGATATTAAAAAAACATCTCACCTGTCACACATTAACACATTACACATCTCGCCTGTTAACCTTTTAAAACAGTCACTTTTAGCCCTCGTTCACACCTGAACGTTTTGTAGCGCGTTCTACGCTCGACGAACGCTCTACAAAACGCTCAAAAATATAAATCCCATTGTAGTCAATGGTCTCGTTTCCACCTTGATGTATTTCCGCCCGTCCCTAACGTGCTCCAAAATGGTCCACGCCTGAAAAGGTACATGTACTACTTTGGGCCGTTTTGTTGCGCGTTTCCATTGGGATACAGCCAAGTAGCCTTCGGAAACGCGCGACGGTCGCGCAACTTTTTTACCGCGAATCGCAGTAAAAAAACGTACGACAGACGCGCATATGCAATACGCCTAGGTGTGAACGAGACCTTATACTGCGCTTAGATCTGTGCGCCGGTTTTCTATGTTTTCTTCACAGTGTTGTTACATGGATGTTTCCCTATCCAACCAACCAGGCTGCAGGATCAATGCACACATCCTCTCTGGATTCATTACCAGTATACTGGAGTTCCTTTGATACTATCAACATATAGTCCATAAACAATCGATCTAGTTGCGCAAGTTGATGACTTCTGTTTTATGCAAACGTATCAAAACGGATCGCAATGCAACTGCGCAGACGCACACAGTTGTGATGCAGTTTCTGGTGTGAACTAACCCTCCAGGTTGTTGTGGAAGTACAAGTCTCATGAGGCATTGCGAGACTGACAGCTACAGGCATGACTCGCAGTGGCAGAAGCATGTTGCGGTTTGTAGTTAAAGCACAGCTGGAGGGCCGGAGTTGCCCACCCCTGCCATATCAGCTGAATCAAACTGAAGTGTGCCATATCACACTAATAGGTGCATATAAATATACACATTGTGGAAAGGGTTTAAAAAAAAAAAAAAGATAAGCAGAATGCAAGGACTGATGACAGCTTTGAATTTCGCTTCTGCACTTTTATAAGGTTTTAATGTATCTATTTTTTTCTGTAATCAAATGCTACGTCATAGATTTAGTAATAATAGCAATAAGACAAAAGTCAAAGCAAGGAAATAATTGGAGGATTCTGTTACACACACCCGTCCACGTGTTTGACCGTCTAAAAAGTAGCCGAACAATCTGATAGCAGGTCTGTAAATAGACAATCAGTGACAATGGTTTGTGCCTGAGGGTGTTTGCTCAGGTCTTGGGTTGCTAACTGACTCTTCTTGGATTGCAGTTACTTTCCTCGGCTGAAGCGACTATAAACACAAAGAGCAGCCTTTTCTTTTGTACATGTACGCCACTTTCAGTTAGTTCAGGGCGGAGCAGCTGGGCTAGGGTCAGCTTGGCTTTAACTGCAGCTAAGTTACTGGTCAGCAAACGTACATTCACTCACTGTATACGGCAGAAAATAGCAGCTGCAGTACCGGTAGTAGTAAATGAATATTTGAATTTGGACCCCAGTCATCAGAATCAGAGAAAATTGGCCAAACAGGTATGTTAAATGTTTGTCATTTATCAGATTTCTCTCAGTTAGATGCGGCTATATGATCCTGGAAGGACTAATTCCAGCAGCGGAGTCATAATGCACACACAGTCACATGTATGTATATACCTGCATACATAAATATATTTGTAATGCACATTTTAAATGGCATTTTGGAAGATTTGCTGTGAATATGATTAGGCATTCATTGCTTTCAACTGTCGCTGATTTGGAGGGACTGTCTGTCTTTCGCATCCAAACCCTTCTGTCCCCCATTGCTGCCCAGTTTTTCTTTTTGGTCTGATGTATACACCTTTATATGAAAATTTGCTATTTACTACATTAGGAGGCAAGGAGCCACCTGCATCCTAGTAATGAAGGATGCTAGCCAGCTGAAGTCGCCTGCATACTAGCAAAGAAGGGTGCAAGGTGGTTCAAGCTGCCTGCATCTTAACAACGACGGATGCTAGCAGGCACCAGCTGCCTGCATCTTAACAACGATGGATGCTAGCAGGTGCCAGCTGCCTGCATCTTAACAACGACGGATGCTAGCAGGCGCCAGCTGCCTGCATCTTAACAACGACAGATGCTAGCAGGCGCCAGCTGCCTGCATCTTAACAACGATGGATGCTAGCAGGCACCAGCTGCCTGCATCTTAACAACGACGGATGCTAGCAGGCGCCAGCTCCCTGCATCTTAACAACGACAGATGCTAGCAGGCACCAGCTGCCTGCATCTTAACAACGACGGATGCTAGCAGGCGCCAGCTCCCTGCATCTTAACAACGACGGATGCTAGGAGGCGCCAGCTCCCTGCATCTTACCAGCCAATGACACGGGACAGCTTAAGCCACCTGCATTCTAGCAACGAAGGGAGCTAGGTGGCTCGAGCCATCTGTATCATATCAATCCAAGTATGGATGCTGTATGTTGTACACATGTAAGTGTTACCACAAATGCGTACAACGTAAAATATGGTCCATATGCAAGACCGAGTAAAAAATGTGGTATATTGTTTTGTAAACAATTAGTATAGGTAAAATCATGTCTATTTCTCCTAGTGTTTGTATTGTGAGAAAGGGTTAGAACACCTGTCAGGTTTTTATTGATGTCTATGGCCCCATTGGGGAGATTATCTATTTTATTCCAGTCCTGGTGACCACTTGGGGAGACCTCCAGGGAAGAAACAGCCAACGATAAAAACTTGACCATGGTCACAATCACTGCCTATTGGTAATAGAAAAGTGTTATTGCTGTTTGCATCCCATTTGGAGAGATTATGGGGTCTATTCACAAAGCTGCCGAGGGCAGCCGAGTGAATGACCGATCAGAAGTGAAGTCAGCCGAACACTGTTCGGCTATTCACTTCAGGCTGGTACGGCTGATTTCAGCCGTACATCGGCTGAAATCAGCCGTACATCGGCTTGCTTCGTGTGGCTTCGGGTCAGCCGAACATGCTCAGCATGTTCGGCTGACCCGAAGTGCAGAAGGAGTTCGACTCAGCCGATCCAACATCTGGATCAGCTGAGCCGAACCTCCGGCAGGCTTCACACTGCAGTTCGGGCTATTCTGAAAGATCCCGAACAGCAGTGAGAGAATA
>NW_017306768.1:941460-943279 GCF_000935625.1 Nanorana parkeri | reverse complement strand
GCATATGCGATCGGCTCGACTGAGCCGCTCGGCCGTGATCGGGAGCTGTACGGGCTATTGTGAATAGCCCGTACAGCACCCCCTCGGTTCTCCTGAACCGAAGGGGTCCTGGGGCCGAAGCTAGCCGAAGGATCGGCCGAAGCTACGGCCAGATCCTTCGGCAGCTTTGTGAATAGACCCCTATGACTTACTTCCTGTCCTGATGACTTTCTGACTGTGACTGTGCTGTTTATTTAAACAGCACAGTCATACTATATATTGTGTTGTACATGTTTTTTTAGTTCATTAGTATGTTTATCGCTCTTTGGCCAGTCTATGTAAATGAGCAACACGAGACAAAAGGATCAGTTGTCCAAAATATAAGTCTTGTCCCTTTTACAGTGTGCAATACACTATGCTCTATTGTATTTCTGTTCTCATTCTTTACACTATATACATTTTAGAAAGAAAAGAATAGTAATAGCACTTATCCCAGCAGTAAGTGTTAATTATGTCGCCATTTCTCCAGTTCTGGTGTTTATGGCTCAAAATACCTACTATTCACTTAAAACATATCCATTAGCTCTTGAAATAAAGCTCCACTAGCAATGAATACAAATTGCCAGAGCCTGCTGTTCATGGAATAGGATTTAAATGTTAGTGGGTGCTGTGATATTTATAAACCCGATTCATTTTACTCTTTACATTTTTATAGATTAAACTTGTATGTCACTGCATGGGACCATCGCTCTTCTATTCTTCTAATTCTGTCTTACACCATCCTATTAATACTCATCATGCTTTCTTTAGATCTCATTAGCTTCTTGGTGTTCACCCACTACTTTCAACTTTGCCATAATCCGTGGCTTAAATGACGCAGACCTTAAATTAGCACATAAGGACATTGGATGAATTTCATTGGGCATGAGATTTTGTGAAATTTATATTGAATGACACCCCAAATGCACTTACAGTAGTGGGTTACACAAACATACTGCTGTACACTGCAATGGATGTGTAATATGGTGCACTGCATTTAAAAAAAGGTACATGTCCAACTTTTCTTACTTTGTTTTCTTACTTTTGGATAGAGTAGGGAAGGATTAGAACCATTGTCAAGTTTTAACTGCTTTCCTGGGTTCAGTTAAAGAAATGCCCCCTTACTTCCTGTCCAGCTGGCAATGTTTTACCAGACAGGAAGTGAAATCTTACAGCAACACAATCAAAAAATGAATACATTTTTGGTAGAGCGAAAAAAGTCCCTGATAGATTTTTACTTCTGTTTGTTCTCCTGTTGAATATTTTCCCTCATTTTAGGTGAGGGTTAATCTCTCTAAAGGAGTCTCGGATTGCATTAAAAACCCATCAGAAGTGCCAAATCTATCCAAAACTAGAAAAAAACAAAACGATTTTCTCATGTCAAACAATTTCATGCAGAAAAACGTATGGGGCAACATATCAGGTATGACCAAGTCCTAAAGGCTGATTTAGAATATGTGTTGTGTTACTGCAATGCATTATTGTCAATTACAGCTTACTGTAAGTTTAAATGGACTGGCAGCACACCTAAAAGTGTGTCAGGCCAAAAACGTTTTCCCTTACAGCATGTATACACCAATGCACTGCATTGGAACAATGTCCACATGCTGCATTTGGGGTGTATTGACATGCATTTCAACATTCATGTCCATTCAGATAGAATCTTACAAAAATGCAAGGCTTATTAATGGAGAACATTAAAGGACAAGTTTGCTTTATTATTATTATTATTATTATTATTATTATTATTATAACATAGTATTTATATAGCGCCAACAGTTTGCGTAGTGCTTTACAAAAC
>NW_017306768.1:940814-941365 GCF_000935625.1 Nanorana parkeri | reverse complement strand
GCTTGCTTTATTATTATTATTATTATTATTATTATTATTATTATAACATAGTATTTATATAGCGCCAACAGTTTGCGTAGTGCTTTACAATACAAGGAAGACATTACAGTTACAATACAATTCAAGACAAGATGGTAAGGAGGGCCCTGCCCCTGAGGGCTTACAATCTAAAAGAGGAGGGGGAAATGATACATGAGGTAGCTGTGGTAGCTGTAGGAATGAATTATGTGAGAATGTGAAGGTTCAGTGGTTAGGTTGAGGTGGGATAGGCTTCCCTGAAGAGATGAGTCTTTAGGGAACGCCTAAAGGCAGTCAAGGTGGGAGATAGACGGACAGGTTGGGGTAAGGAGTTCCAGAGGATGCTTTAGAATAAAACTCCCCAGGATATTGTTTAAGAGCAAGGAGTTTTGCATTAAGAGCAAATATTACTTTGAGGTTCCTAGGTAATTGGCAGGTTACCGGCTTCAAGAAATGGAGGTCAAATTGCTTCCTACACTAAATCATGCTAACCACACAGCCAACATATAGCAGAGACGAGGAAGATCATACTG
>NW_017306768.1:934290-940755 GCF_000935625.1 Nanorana parkeri | reverse complement strand
ATATATACAACAATACTATTTCCAACTGCCGTAACTGTCCTGGTATTCTCACTGCGGCTGTCAGGTGATTGTGCATGAAAGGATTCCTGTTGACCTTCACTCATTCGTCCCACATGAACATCCTTACGTTTTTCCATGAACGGCAAGGCGGAAAGGTAGAAATGCTTGTAGAACTTTGCTTTTTAGGAGCCTAAGACGATCAATCCCATTAGAATGCATTGCTTTGGGGTATTCTTCTGGATTATCTGAGAAGGATCCCCCTGAAGAACTAGGGTCTTCCTGTTCCTGGAATGCTTGAGGAAAAAAGAACCTGGAGTGTGGTGTGCACCCGGTGGTGGTGGGGGAAGGAGCGGAGCTACACCTGCTGTTGATAGGGCCACAGAAAACTCCTGTAAAGTGTTACACACAACTTGCCTTATGAGAGCACTACTCATTCTCGATTGTCTGCACCCTTTTCTCTAGCCACGTCCAAAAACATTTGCTGGAATTCTTTCATTATTTTTTTTTTCTCAGCAAAACTAGAAGTTCACAAACTCCATAGCTATTTACCAGATATAGCCTGACTAGGACATTCCAAGACTTGCCGTTTTCTGGGCCTGTGTAATAGTGACTGGTGCCTGGGATCGTAATGCTGATGGATATAGATCTCCAACGAAGATGGCTCAACAATTTTGATGACCTTCTCTCTGCTGACCTCATTTCCTTAGAGGATTGCTTAAATTTGTAACCAGACTTAGAAGATCTAGTGAAAGAGAAAGAAAATATGCTGTCAGCACTGGCTCCTTTAAAAAGCTACTTACTTACCTCTCCAGTGCTCTTTACCTTACTTGCTTATGGTGAGTAATGATAGAATGACAATGCAGCCAGTAGGGAGAGCCTACCAAAACTGCAGGAAGGATGCCCCTATGCTAGAGCGTAGCCAGTCACCCATGGTACCCTGCCACAACCAGCACTAGGGGAACCTAAATAGAGACTTTGGGCTGCCACGTGGCATGATCTCACCTGCGCATTTGGCCCCCCTCAGGTCTCTCATATGCTGCACACATGTGCACTGCACTGATAGGCCAAGCTCCGGAACAGAGGTGCGTGTTCTAGCAGACCTGTGGCTGAGATTCAGCCTCATAGACCTATAAAACAAATGCATGCAAGCAGAATGAAGGGCTATACAAACTGACAACACCCTTCTGGTTTGAGGAAAGGGACACAACAGTGAACGATGAGCAAATACAGTGATGGGTAACAGATGATAATTGATGGACAAACATCCTAATAGTAACACAGGACATGCATCTCTCCAATTTACTGAGCTAGTTGGCTCCCTGCATTCTCTATATCCAAAAGAGAATAGTGACAAGCTCCAGCCAACCTTTCAATTCAGTGGTATATGATCCTATGAGATAGAGAGCGTGGGCTTAACCCATTAGTGGGATGCCATGGTCAGGTAAGCTGCTTTTATTATTTTATCTTTTAATGGGTTGTTAATTTTTATCATTGGCTTTGGTTCTGCTTTAGATAGTAAGATGTGCAGTATTTTGTTATTAAATATAGGCTTACATGGTCACATTTACTCAAAAGTAACTTTATATGACTTTTATTTAATATTCATGGTGTTTCAGATTGTTTTCATTCAGTCTGAGCAAACTGATGTCCATAGGAACTAGGTGTACATACATATTTACAAACAGCATTTACGAACTGGGTTCTTAAAACACATTAACACAAGTGGTGGAGCTTTTTCTGTTCACTTTAAAAGGACTATGCATGTCCCCTAAGAGATCTCTCTTTGTCAGCAAGCACATATCTTCAACCAGTTTAGATTGCTCCTTTTTATGCTGACACACTTTAAAGACTTTAACTGTCGCTATATAAGTTTTTGGCTAGCCTATGAAGCACATGAAACTTTATGCTGTTTGTTTTATTCCAGGCGAGCTAGGGCATGCCTAATTATGGTTCATCAAGTTTAACGCAGTGCTTTCCAGTATGATTAGAGGGGGATAACAGCCTACTTGTAACATTTCATTAATGGCACCATAAAACATCAGCTTCCAGAGATCGATCACTAAAGTGTTTTTTGGCGGAATACAACACCTTTCTTGACACAGCAGAGGCTAGGACATAGTGAATTAATGGCTTAGCAAATCGCCAACTGTTTCCTGTCAGGGGTCTTATGAGACTGATCACAGTTGGGGAAATTGCTTTTGCTGTATATATTGTGGAGCAGAGTTTTCAATAATTCACCTGACTCGCAATTTTTATTTAAGTATATATTAATGTTAGTTTTCACATGGACATTTCAGCGGGTGTTTGTTAAGACATAGTTTGGCACTTCCACTAATTTTCGTTGCTGTGTTTTGATAAATTAGTCCTCAAACCACAGTTGTGGTAGAGAAATTTCTGTAGTCATAACTGTACCTTTAGAACAGCGGTTCTCAACCTGCGGGTCGCGACTCGTCGAATGACAATTTGCCAGGAGCCGCTATAAGATAGCGGCTCCCGGCCGCTCGGGAGAGAAACACTTTCTCCCGGAAAGGTTTACTCTGCTTGATCGAGCAGAGTAAACCTTTTCCTTCATTTTTTTTTCTGACATCGGGGGCCGCCAGCCACTGTAAGTCAGAAAAAAAAACCACCATAGGAATGCATAGCTAGATTCCTATTGGCTATTTCACTTTGCAATAGCCAATGGCAAACTAGCTATTGCACCCGCCCACTGCTGCTGCCAATCAGCAGAGGGGGACCTGAAGTTCTCCGTCAGGTCCACTTCTAGTGATTGACAGCAGCAGAGGGCGGGTCCAATAGCGAATTTGCTATTGGCTATTGCAAAATGAAATAGCCAATAGGAATCTAGCCATGCATTCCTATGGTGGTTTAAAAAAAATATATATTTTTTTTTTATTCTGACGGCGTACGCCAGTGGTTCTCAACCTGTGGGTCGCTGTGTGATTTCTGCTGTGCAAGGTGAGAGTCCTCCTCAGCCCTCTCCTAGCGCAGCACTGTCAGTTCTCCCACCATGCCGCCAGATGTCGCTGCAGCAGCTGCGTCATCCCTAAATTTTACTGTTGGGGGTCACCAGAATTTGGCAAATGTTACCAAGGGGTCCCGGCCCTAGAAAGGTTGAGAACCACTGCTTTAGAACCATTTAGGCATTTGTAGAGGTATCTCCATATTCACAAGTGCACCTTTGAACAATAGGGCCTCAGGACCTTGGTAAGATCATCCTATATGGTGTGTTCTGTTCGCTCCTAATGTAGATGAGCGATATTTGTGGGAAACCTGCCTGTTGTGAAATAGTGCGGGTCAAACGAAGCCTCCCAATACATTGTCACCATGCATGAATGTAAAGAACAATACTACCTAAAAGAGACTGATTGTTATTAAGCTGGCCATAAAATAGAATTTTGTTCGAAAAAGGCTATTCTCAGATTGTTATGTCATGGTGTTTGGAGATCTCCATAATGAGTTCTAGAGATAAGTTCTAATTAGTTCTAGAGATGAACCTATAATTAAAATTTGCTCTTTATATGCGTTGTTAGGGTTGTCAGAATAACCAAATCACAGCAGCAGCTACTTTTTGCAGTGAACAAATAACATTGCTGCTGCAGTTCTGGCTACTCTAAGACCTTATGGTCCTTGGTTAAAATGAGTAGTATAGGTTTTTAATGTCATTAGACACTGCAGAGAATATATTGTCTTCATGCACACCTTAACTTGGAGGCTTGTGGTGATAGAAGAGGATTGACAATGCCTTGTGCAGCAAAGCCTGCCTATGCACTGAGCAAACATGGCTTTAATAATGTGCCTATATATTTACAAATTATTCATAGATATAAATGGCTTTGAAATTTTAGGACAATTTACAATAAGTTTTCATGAGACACTGAAACTATTTTGGTTTTCTGGAATTCTTGTTGACACACACACAGACTAATGGAATATTGAAAGCAGTTAGAAAGTATATTTCATATGGCAGAAAGTGTGATGCCAGCGTTAGGCACCTTTAAGACGGGAGCCTGTTAGTTCTGATCAGCAGGGGATCTATGCGCAGATCCCCTGCTGATTGGTGCAGAATGGAAAGGATGTCGCTGACGTGACATCCCTGTCCATCCAGTTTTTTCCTCCATCTTGCAATGGAGGAAAAAACTGAACTTACCGGACCCATGTTGTAAGATGTAAATGGACATGTGTCTGTTTACATCAGATTACCTCTAAACCATCACAATCATGTCTGCCAATACGGAACTTGTATTTGGGATAGAGGTGGGGTTGCTCGGATATAAACAGACACACGTCCATTTAGATCTGACTGCCCATAAACTAACATTGGGCTTCCAAAAAAAAACAACTGAGAGGCAGACCTGACTGGACCACCTATCTGAAAGGGGCCTTATACTACACTGAAAAACTGCCAGGGAACTGAACCAAAGGTAAGGTTTTTCTTCTCTGTTGAGCTACTTCCATCAATAATTTGAAGTAGCATCATTTTAACATAAGTTAGTTTTTCAGAAAATTCATACAATGTATTCACTTGTTTTTGCAGTATTGAACGCTAAGAATTTTCAGTTTGATTGTTCCATGCCACACTTATTAACCACCTGAAGTAAGGAATGACAATGGATCCAAGTAACAGTTTATGTTTTGGAAGTATGGAGGATTTCAGTTTTGAAGGAGACCAGCATATGTCACACAGAGTAACAAACCAACTTGAAAGGTTTCTCTGTTTAGAGAATGAACAATATCATGACATCATGGATCTACCAATAAGCAGCTGGAGGAACACAGGATTGAAGGTGGAATCAAAGAACAGATTAGGAGGCTCAGTTGACAGCATATTGTCTCAAACGTCAGTCCAGAACCCCAGATGGATGGCAGTAAAATCGAACAAGTCCCAAGACGATCTATTATCTCCTACACATTCCATTAAGGATCAACCGTGGCCAAGCAAAGAAAATGAACTTGAGATTTCAGAAATTGTTGATGATGTTATTGGAGATGAAATAAACTTTACATCCAGGCAGCTATTACAAAAGGAGACCACCGTGGAATATAATGCCACATCCTTCACTGCTTCGTCATCATTATCTCAGAGTGGTTTTGGAGCTGCTGCAATGCCAGTTCAGTCTTCACCAGAACATAGCCGATCAGAAGGGGAAAAATTACAGAATTATTTGCAAGAATTTGAAGCCTACCACCAATGTACAAAGTCTACAGACCTAAATCCTGATGGTTCTGAAGAAACCAAACCTCATCATTTTCAGGTAATATCCTTAAAGCTTTCCCCAAACCAAAAGAAAAAAATAAGTGTGCATGATTTTCAAACAAAAGCTTAGTTATTAGAAGCAACAACCATTTCCTTTGTCTTAGTTGTTATAAAAACTCAATGTATTTGAGCTACCATTTGTTAAAAATAATTCAGCTCTGCAGCCTTTTTGTAGCCACTTCCTGTCTATGTACATGCACTCCAGGAATGGTGAACGGGTTTCCTCAAGGTGGGTTTCCTGATGGTGACAACACAGCCCTGCATGATGTATGTTGAAATGGCCACTTGCGGTCTTCAACGGAAACCTATGTGACAAGCTGACAAAAAGGAGACAAAGCATTATCACCCCATAAAAGAATAAGGAACCTAATAGAAGGCTCAACAGGATTAGTTTTAATAAAAATGCAGATTTCAAAGTACTGAAAATAACTTTTAAAATTCCATTAGCATGCATATTCAAGATTTTAAAGGTTTGGTATACATATACTTAATTGTTTGCTGTGAATGGAGCATATTAAGATTTTTGATATGTATATATTTTTGTTTAAAACTGTTCACGCTCATATGCTCTATAATACTGGATGATAAACATATTCTATGTTATAGGATTTATCCTGATATAGGCCCCTGGCCTTCAGGGAAGTTATGTGACTTGTATGTGAAGGCACTGTTATTACTAGGCCCCAGTCAATCATTTTGTGAAAGAGCAGCAGACATGAGAGTTCGTATGCAGGCAGCTGTACAGCTTGGCTGAACAAAGACACTGGATGCTGCATGCTGACAAAGAACCTTAAAGCTGCACAATGCAGGTAATGGGGAAAAGAATAGCTCTTTTACATCCTGCTGCTATTTTTGATGAAGCATGGCACTGATCTCCTCAGATTTAAAATACCGTACTTATCATGTGTATTATATAAAGTGAGTGTGTTCTGAATACTAAATACTAGAATGTCAGAATATCAGATCAGGAAGCAGACATTGGAAGTAGAAGGATTATGGGCTGTTATGCTGTTCAATATGTCCATTTTTACACTTGAGCCAGGGAAATCCTTACATGTGGTTTCAGTTGTGCTGGATAGCAGGGAATTGTGGTGGCTATAGCTTGACAAATACCAACATGAGCTGTTAAATAACAGCTGTAATCATGTAATGCAATCCAGGCAATATTGGAGAATTATTCACAAATGGAATTTCAACATATAATATATATA
>NW_017306768.1:897976-934191 GCF_000935625.1 Nanorana parkeri | reverse complement strand
TATATATACACACACACACACACACACACACACACACACACACACACACACACACACACACACAGTGAATAACTGGATTAGTCTAGAGAACTTGAAGCAGGGACCTCATAAAATCTCCTATACAAAATGTCAAAATGTCCTGCTTGTTGATGAAGTGAAAAAACTGAGCGAAACCAATGAAGCGTGACTCAGTTGCTTTTAGTGGCTGGCATTAGAAAAAAAAAATCCATGAAAAGCAAGTGATGTTAGAAGGGTAAACTTTTTTTTAAAGATTATATGTTTGTAAACGGTTTTATATTTGTTTTCTATCAATATATGAGCTTTATTTTTCTTTTTTTGTCACTGTGATGACTAAGGACAAATGCATATGGACTTATGCAGAATCTTGCTGCTAGCAAGATTACAGATTACATGCAGACAGCAAGTGTCAACCTGCCATTGATTTGTACAGGCTTCCTGTCTGCAGCTGCTTACAAACACCATGGCTGAGTGCCTCCAGCACACTCTGTTATCCTCCCTTAACCAAGGAGGCCACTGTCAACTACCAGGTCCAGCTGCAGTGTCTATTTGTGCCCCAGTTGGACTTGAGTCAGAATTCGAGAAGTGTGTGGCACTGTCGGCACCTCTCCTTTCAACAAAAGTAATTCAATTAACTTCTGTTGATGAAGCCAGGCTGAAAATTCTTACCTGAACAATGGCTGTGGCAAATCAGCTGCAGTCACCAATTGGGAATTCTGAAAGGACACCCATGCTGCTGTTAAAATACAATAGCCTGGCACGGGAGAGTCCCCATCTACGCTTTTTAGCATAGATGGTGGCATCAAGCGTTTGTGCTTATTCAGCCAGCAGCAATAAATGTATGGAGCATGACCAGCCTAACTTGGAATAATAATGCATATCTGGAAAGCCAGAGTGCATTCAGAATTTCTAATCTGCATCCTTTTTCTGAGTTAATGACTCAGAAAGTACCAAAGACATTGAATCAGTATGACAGCCAAGTAACTAGCATTCTCAGAAGCAAAGCGCAGGAATGGAAATATCAATGCTTTCCTTTATTTACTAACCGATTCCAGCAAACTGTGCTGGTTTATGGGATATAGATGCACTTCCTTTAAACACTTTGGATAGGTCCTAAGAGATGCCTGAAAACCAAATCCCAATCCTTGTTTAGGAAGAAAACTAGTTAAAAGAAAAAGTGAATGTTAATATTACATTGCTGCACTTTTTCTGTCTGTTCTTTTATAATAAACTTACAATGCTTTTAGTCTGCAAAAATATGTTACAGTAATTACCATTTGTTGATCTATTAGATGATAATATTGCTGTAGATAATATAGATTAGGTCTGTTAAGTGCTTTTTTCTTAAGTAAGCACTTGTCAGCTGGGTAGAACAATAGTTCTCAATGCTACACTCCTGTAAATTGTAGCTGTTCCATGTTTTAAAGTGACTTCATCTGTTCTATACGTAACACAATATACTGAGTAACATTTTTTTTTCTTTTTGCTGGTTGTAGGCTTCAGCATCCAGTGGGGATCTAAAAATCTCTATGCCCCTCCTGAAATCAATACTCATGGAACGAGAGGCCAAAATAAATGACCTGAGCAAAGAAATTAGGAGAATACAAAGTGAAAATCTCCAACTTTTGGAGGAAAAGCTGCATCTTCTGTCTGAAAATGAGTGGCTGCGAAGACAAGCTGAGGTAGACAATAAAATTGCTCCTCTTTGGAATTCACATTATGCATTTGTCAAGTAAATTCACATTTACATTTAGATCAGTAAAAGCCTTCTTCGATAAATAAAGTATTCATATGATCAAACTGACTTTATAGCAACAGCCATTATCAGACTTTAAGCCGCGCGCATACTAGTACATATTCTTTATACACACAGATTGCTTCCTGGCACTCGGTGCAGATACAAAAGTGTATTAAGCAAAATGATCATGCAATACACAAGTGCCCTCAGCTTGTGAAAATACAGGTTACAAAGAGAAATAATACTGAGAATCGGTCCAAAACCTTTTTCTAATATATGAAATAAATGTTCTACTTCCATTTTGCCATAGTGGAAGGAGAAACAAGTGCACAGCTAAAGCTGGTCATACACTGTTATATTTTTCTTGTTCAAACAAAAAAACAAAATTAATTCTCCATCCACACTAAACAGCATGGATGGACGAAGTTCCTACTAGGCTATTGGATGCTAGGTGTGCCACTGTCGAAATACCAAAACAGTGATGGCAGCAGTCAAATTTGAGAAAATCAGTCTATATGTTCATTATGAAATTTGAGAAAATTTTTCAGTAGCCTTCTTAAAATCCAGTTTTTAGCTCACATATGTAAAGTAGAAAAGTAATAAAACAGACTAATGTATCTTTGATGAAACTACATACAAATAATGATATCATCTATGAAACTATCTAGGCTTTTGCAGCTTTCTAACACCACTTCTTTTCTTCTCTGTAGTCTACAACATATACCAAAGAAAGAAAAGTACAGGATGTTTTTGATTCATTTGACCCAAGCTCCTCTACAGTTCTTCAGAGACAAATTGGTAACATAGTTTGTTGTGTTGCATTTTTACTGTAATATAATCATTGTCTGTTTAGATCTGAATGAACACTGCTAGAATTTTGGCCGATTCATGCTGACTCAGACTATATTTGAGTGGTGTGTGATCCTGCTGGGACCACTCTGCTTGACAAAAGTCTATTTTTCAATCAGTAGTTGTTTATAACAGGGAGCAGGGAAGAAACAACTGAGATTGTGGCCAGGCTAGCAAATGGAGGAACAATAGCATCCGGGGCAAGGTAGAAACCAAAGCTTTTTAGGGAAGGTTATCACAGGGAGTAAAGATAGCAGCTGGGGCAGGGGAGGAACAATAGAAATTGATGTAGGTTGTTACAGGTAGGAGAGTAGCAGCTGAAGCAGAGGAGAAACATTAGAGATTGGGGCAGGAAAGGATTAAAAGAGATAGAGGCAAAGGAGAAACCATGGAGATTTTGGGCTGGCTGTGGCAAGGAGGCAGGGAGAGTCAATGGAGGCAATGGAGAATGTGTCCAGGATATCACAGGGAGGAACAACAACACTTGCGGCAAGGGAGCAACCAAAGGTTTTTGGGGTGGGTCATTATGGGGCGGAACACTATCAGCGGGGGCAGGGAAGGAACAGTAGACATTGGGGCAGGGGAGGGAATGGAGATTGAGGTAGTTTATCACAGGGAGTTGAAGCAGGGGGTAATAGTACAATAGAAATTGGGGCAGGGAAGGAACAGTAGACATTGGGGCAGATTATCAAAATGAGAAAAGAATGTAGTTGGAGCAAGGAGAAATAATAGATTTGTGGCAGGTTATCACAGGTAGGAACAATAGCAGTTGGGGAGGTACAATGGAAAATGAAGGTTATCACAGGGAGAAGCAATAGCTTCAGATGGGGGACACAATAGACATTTTGGACAGGTTATCACAAGATCTGTGCGCAGCCTGGTGAGATCTGGACGCATCCTGGTGACATTTGGGCGCAGCCTGGTGCCATCTGGTGTCCAGATGGCACCAGGCTGCATCCAGATGACACAAGGCTGCGTACAGATCTCACCAGACAGCGTCCAGAGATGACATCTATATGCAGCCCTGGAGAGACTCATTGGCAGCCCTGGTGAGATCTGGACGCATCCTGGTGACATCTGCACACGCAGCCTGGTGACATCTGGACGCAGTCTGGTGAGAAAATGCCCTAAAATCATTAGTCTATATTGTTTTAGAAAAAAAATTCACATGTCCCTTTAGGAAAAAGTATCGGTAATTGGTATGGGAAAGTTAATGAGGGACAGTACTTGGTCTTGAAAAAGTGGTATTGGGACATCCCTAATTTCAACTGATTGATGGTGGTCATGCAGTGGTTTTGTGCAGAATCCATAGATATGAGAAATGAGCTAGATCCATACCTGCATCTGGATGAAAAAAGCCAGACTGGAAGACTGCCATCATGTCTGTGTAGATATAAATGGCTGTCTATACTGACAATCGAGTCTGTATCATCATTGTCATTCCTAGCACTAAAAACACAGAATAAATGCTACTCTCCAACAAATAAATTATGCTTTTAAAATTAGTTTAACATTTTGTTCGTGGAGCAGTCTGATGCCCCTACTAGTAAGTGAGCTGCGACTAAACAAAGTACATTTGTTCTTTGATAAAACAAAAGATTACTTTATTTTGCAATTATTTAAGCTATTAAAAGGCTAGGCGAGGTTAAAACTGAAGGGAACAATTCATCAGCTAGAACATTTAGAGACCTTTTGAAATGATGCGCTATAGAGCACTAATACATTCTAAATGTATGTCTACATTTATCAAAGTGGCAGAAGTAAAATGGAGATGTGTAATTAATATAAAAGCTAGATGTTTACCGGTGGTAGGAGAGCTGTACAAGTTTTATCATGACAATAACATCTAATTGCATGTACTGTACAATGCTGCTGACATGGGTATTATTTGGAAAGCAGAAGAAAAGTCTCATGAGAGGGCATATCAATGTGTTGGGGGGAGGTCTGTTAAAGTGTTGGTCCAGACAATTGTTTTTTATATTAGTTTTGGTTATAGCGGGAAACAGTTAGAGCTCCTGTTAAGTTTGTACTACTATTCTGGACTTATTCTGGAGATTTACACTCATGTCCTCTCCTGCTGACAACGTTTTCCCAGACAGGAAGTGAGGGTACCTTTCAACTGAGACATAAAAATGCTTTTTTTTTTAAAGTAAATGAAGAGGCTAGAACCACCTTCAGTTTTTTTTATTTGTCTGTACATGTTGGAGATTTTCCTCCACTCTCTGCCCGGAGAAACCATTGACGACAGGACAGGAAGTGAGAGTAATTGTATCTATTAATGCCCCGAATAGCAGTAAAAACCTAAGAGGAGGTTCAGTTCTGTCAGTAATAAAGTATCTGTCTTGTGACAGCTTACATTACAGTAAAATACAACAAACTGCATAGGCCTTACAGATAAACTATATTTTAGTATAAGACAAGTGTGAGTCAAATCACCCATCTGCATTTTACCTCTCTGATGGTCTAGTAGTAGGGTTGCACAGATACCAAGTACAGTACTCGGTACAGGTACGAGTACATGTACCGATACTTTTGAGCTCCAAGACTAGACTAGAGAAAAATTCAAAAATTAGGAGGCAGCTGTCATTTGTAAGGAGCACACGGAGCTCCTGGGATTTGTACATTGAAAAGTATCTGTGCATCCCTATCCAGTAGTATTATTTCCACTAGGCCATAAAGAAGGTGACACTATTGTAACTGTACTCTCAGGGTATTTGTTCTTTACACAAACCATCAGGGGACTACTAGTAACTAGGCTTTTTTGTCACCCGCAAACTGCAGCAGCCGAATTCAACATGGGTGTTTTGACTCACACTTGCCTTATACTAAACTATAGTTTATCTGTAAGGCCCATGCCATTTGTTTTATTTTACTGTACTGTAAGCTGTCACAAGACAGAGACTTTATTACTGACAAAATAAACCGCCAGAGTAGTTTCAAGATCAGATTTAACAACACCATATGTTCCCACTCACAAATAATTTTAACCATTTGCATACCTAGCAACTTTCTGAGATGAGAAAGAGGGACACCATCTAGCACAATGAATGGACACACCCCTGCCATGGCCCCAATTATGCAGGCCATTAATTATATGCCAAAAATGATTGGTTAAACCCAGAATGTGTTTTTCACCATTACACTTCCTTTATACTGACTTTCCAAATAGCATACAAGATAATTAAGAGATACAATAAAGGCTTTAGTGCAGAATAACACTTTTGATAGTTAAATCCTATAGATATCTCTAAATCAGAGCAAAAGGAGGGACAACTGAGGAGAAACAGAGGGATTTGGTTCCAGAAGAGGGGCAGTTTCTCCAAATGAGGACAGTTGGGAGCTATGCATTTGCATTCAAAATAAAGAAAACAATTAAGGGATACAGTACATAAAATGAGCACTATTTAGGCCATTTAATGGGTTTTAAAAAAAAATATTGTCATTATGATCATTTAAATGAACAAACTGTCTAAAATTCTATGATACCACAGGTAACCTCAAAAACCAGATCAATGACCTCCAAGAAGCCAATGAAAGTGCAGTACTGGAATTAGCAAAAGCAGACGAGGAGATCTCCCAGCAAAGAATGGATCTAGCCAAGCTCAAAGTAGAATATCGCCAAAGGTTAGAGGACTCGCAGGAACAAGTGAAGATTCTTACAGAGAAGGTAATATATGACACACTGAAAGGCCCTGGTACCCAACATGTGGCATGCTAGTGCTTCGCATGCAACCCGCTCCTGTATATGCAAACCATGCACTTGCAGATTTTCTTATCTGTGTGCACACACCCTTTTACTGCTGTTCTTCCAGTGCATCTCTTACCCCCCCAGCAGAGCCCCCTGACTGTGTCCCCACCAGTTAACCTGCCTGCAGGCACTTCTTCCTCTGTCTGACTCCTCATCTCCCGACCATTTCACCCCAGTCAAAGTGCTCCCCTCCTGCCCCTGTTACCCCTGTCAGACCACTCCCGGTCACCTGGCTCTCTGTCAAACTGCTTCTCTCCCTTCCCTCACACAAACACAGCAGCGGCATTGCTGGTATGCATTGATGTGTTTTTCTTCAGATCCATTCAAAATACACCGCCTGGCCAAAAAAAAAAAAAGTCACACACACTAATATTTTGTTGGACCGCCTTTAGCTTTGATTACGGCACACATTCACCATGGCATCATTTCAATAAGCTTATGCAAAGTCACAACATTTATTTCCATCCAGAGCTGCATACATTTTTCACAAAAATCTTGTAGTTATGATGTGAGAGTCAGATCCCTGCATAAAGTCTTCTCCAGCACATCCCAAATATTCTCTATGCGGTTACTGGACTCTGTGGTGGCCAATCCATGTGTGAAAATTATGTCTCATGCTCCCTGAACCACTCTTTCACAATTTGAGCCCGATGAGTCCTGGCATTGTCATCTTGGAATATGCCCAATGTGCCATTGGGGAAGAAAAAAATGAATTGACGGAAAAAACAGTATATCCAGGTAGGCAGCTGGCCTAATTTTTTACGACATAACATTGCTGAACCTAGACCTGACCAACCGAAGCAACCCTTATAACTCTTACCTATTTGCTTAGCTAAATCCAGGTGGTGACGTTTTTTGGGCCAGGCAGTGTATATGAATAGGTTTGAAGGTAAAAGACATTCATCTGAATGTCAGTGGGTGAAATTAGGATAACGGTGACTCTGCATTGTACTCACTTCACAGCATCATACTACGAATTAAATTGTTTACAAACAAAAATCCATTCATAAATGTTTAACAAATAACAAACGATAAAAAAGATGAATTGAAAACTAGATAAAATGATTCTCTGTTTTTGCATATTTTATTATTTAATTATATGCACATACCTTTAAAATGTATGATAAACAACCAGCACTGCAACTGGTCTACAGTTTAGGACTCTTTCTGCAAATCTTGGTCATAGCAGCGGAAAACACACCAAAATGAACAGGTGTAAATTCTAGCTTTAGGATTAGGTTAAAATAAATTTGAAGTGTTAGGATAGGGTTTAACGTGTAGGGGTCAGGCTAACACCCAACCTAATAATCTTAATCTAATCCTAACACTTAGACTGGATTAACACAGATATACAGTAGTTTAGCCTACATGCTATAAGTGTGCGCTTTCCTTATTGGTTCCAGTCTATTGATTTTTCCTAAGCGTGACATAGTCCAGTTGGTTGTGAATCAGGGGCGGACTGGGCCAGGGGGCAGGGTGGCAATTGCCACCCGGGCCTCTCTGGTGACTGTAAAAACGGCCCCCGCCAGCACAGCAGCAATCGCTTTGTTCATCTCTCCCGTTGGCCGCTCTGCTCCTGCTGCAGCCTCAGAGGAGAAGAAGCAGCTCTTTGGCTGCCTTTGATCAGCCTGTGTTCGGGGTCCTCGATAGCTTCCTCTGCCCACTTCTTCTGCTATTCGCTGGAGGGAGACTGCACTCCTACTGCCTGTCTGCTGGGTCCTAAAGGGAGGACAGCAGTAAGTGGCTGGAATCACCTCCAAACGTGCAGGAAACCTTGCTGCTCCCCCCACCCACCCCCACCAGGAGAGGAAAAGAAGATGGCACAGCACCTGAAACAGGAGAGGAAAAGAGTCACTGTAAGTCCCTCTTCTTTCTGTGTGACCTCTGCACTGCATTACTGACCGCTGCACTGCGTTACATGCTGACTGCGTTACATACTGACCTCTGCATTGCATGCTGAACTCTGGCCTCTGCACTGCGTTACATACTGACTGCTGCACTGCGTTACATGCTGATCGTTGCACTGCGTTACATGCTGACTGCTGCACTGCATTACATACTGACCGCTGATTGCTGCAATGCGTTACATGCTGATCGCTGCACTGCGTTACATATTGACTGTTGACCTCTGCACTGCTTTATATACTGACTTCTGCACTGCGATATATACTGACTGCTGCACTGCATTACATGCTGACTGTTGCACTGCATTACATGCTGACTGCTACACTGCGTTACATACTAAAACAAAACTTGTGGACTGGCTCAACATTGGCTCCCTGTGCCATCTCTCCCCCCAAGGTACAATATGCAGGAAAAAAATAGGAAAAAAGAGATGAGATCCAATTTTATTCAATGTTTAATAAATTCTGATTGAACTTTTACATATGCATTGGGTGTATTTATCTCTCTACAAACCCCTTTTTCCCCTATTTTTTCCTGCACTGCGGTACATACCAGGTTTTGACATATCTCTTCAGCTAGTTCGTATCTTCCAAAGATTAAAACACAAAACGTACAAACAGCGCTCTTGTAATGATAATAAGGGGGTGAACAGTGTATGACCCTAGATCGTGTGCAGCCCTGAAACCTAGGAGGAGTGCCTGTGTATCTGCAAACTTGAAACAAAAAAACCCAAAAGGGCGCAACACTGGGTGGGCTAACTGACCGGGTCGGGAGACCCAGGGAAAATGACAGGAGAATAGTGTGACAATGGGTGCACTGGGCGAAAAACCGAAGGATAGCTGAGGAAAAAGAATAAGCACTTACATTTCGTTTCACGGGACCAGAGGATGGACGGCCGGTGCAAAGGATCGGGTCATCCGTGGTATCTACCTGGAACTGGTGAGCCAGGGGATGTGCATCCACACGGGGAGAGGAGGCTGTGGGCGAGGAAGAAAAGGGGGGGGAAAGAGCAACCACAGGAATGGGGACTCAGTCCGTGGCCCGCTGTGTGAGTCCAGGGGCTGAGTAGTGTGGGAAAGAATCAGCGGTGTCAGAAGCAGGCAGAGCCGCTGTGACCGCGGCTGCGGCTCGTGCTGCTCGGTCACTGTCGGCGCAGGCTGGGGTAGTGTGCGGGTGCCGTGGGCTGAGAGTTTGTCAGCTATCAGTCGGGTCTGTGATAGGAAGAGGGTAGTGGCGCGGTGGAAAGGCAGTGAGCAACGCGTTTCGAGGAGCGATACCTCTTTTTCAAGCTCGAGAAGGAACATATGGCGGCCAATCCTCTGGGGCTATAGATCCACCCCCAAGTTGCCCCCAATTGTTCAACTTGGCTAGTGTAGCATTAGCTCTTACTGATTATTACACATGCCGAGGCTCCACTACTTCGAGCGTGTGGCTCCCCCGCCCACTGTCGCTAAGCTCCACCCAGCTGTCACATTTAAATCGGCGGTTTCCCGCCGCCACGATATGTTCCTTCTCGAGCTTGAAAAAGAGGTATCGCTCCTCGAAACGCGTTGCTCACGCACATCCCATTGTCTGGTCCCGTGAAACAAAATGTAAGTGCTTATTCTTTTTTCTCAGCTATCCTTCGGTTTTTCGCCCAGTGCACCCATTGTCACACTATTCTCCTGTCATTTTCCCTGGGTCTCCCGACCCGGTCAGTTAGCCCACCCAGTGTTGCACCCTTTTGGGTTTTTTTGTTTCAAATCTTCCAAAGATTACTATCCATCCTTGGCTAAACTCAGCCAAACTGAAAGTAACAACTGCTGGACCATTAACACAGCACTTGTCGACTACAGCTAACCCGAGCACCCCACAGCAAATAGAGAAGTCCTATCTGGAGCAGGTAGGTTAGATACTTACCAAAAACCTACACTATTTTCCAGTTATTATTTAGTTAACAGGCGGTCAGCCATTGCTAGAGGCATCCTAAATGCCTGAAAAACATGCAAAACGGGCTAATACATCACATGTAGAGGGCTGTGGGTTGCAGGGAAGGAATTGGCAATTTGTATCACCTTCAACAGGGAACTCATGTCCCCAGTGATCTTCACACTGTGTCAGAAACGGGAAATGAGACCATAGATATTCAAAGATCTCGCACCCCTAAGAATTAAGCTGCAACAATAAAAGTATTAAATGACACTAGTGAAACTATTACACACATAAGTGTCACGTTCAATGAATTATATATAATTTATTAAGCACGACACTTATTTGTGCAATATGAAATGAGACCATGTAGAGGGACAGGAGAAACACTTTGGAACCCGGCTTCTTAATTACTTTCATTTTTTCCAGTAGAGGCAATGGTTGTAATGAGTTGGCAATAATTATGAGTTGCCAATGGCTGCAAAATGCTACTGCAGTAACAGCTTGACAACGAGCTGCCTCTCAACTTCTAGCATGTGTGCTGTCCAGTTTATTTTTTATTGCACAGCTAACTATTGAGCCATTGGCAGGATGTTCAACAGAGTGCACAGTGCTTACTTCAATTGTCAATGAGTTCTCATTGTTACAGTTCAGGGTCATGAGAAATATATATTTCAGTAATATTCCTACCTACCAGGGTGCTTCTTTGAGGGATGATTGTTTTTATATATTAGTGTTAAATTTCTAATTCGACAAATTTTGTCAATGTGACCTTTGTAGTTACTACAAAGCTTTGCTATTCATGTGCACACTTTTCTTTTTATTAAAGATTACTCTGGCATCATCTAGATTAACTCAACCAGAGAATTACCAAGAGGGACTTCAAAAGGAAATTAGCCAGCTGAGAGGTGAATGCAGAAGACTACGGAAAGAGGGTCATATGATAAGTGAAGAAAACTACAGGCTTAAAGAAGACTTATGGGATCTTAGAATGCAGCAAGATGGTTTGTTCAGAAGAGACGAGCATAACTCGAAGAGTAAGTAGAATCAAACTAATGTACAGTAAATTCCTGTCCTGAAAATAAAATAGGATAACACATTTAAGTCTCTGTTAAATAGAGATATGGGATTGATTATCCACAATGCTTTGGTCTTTTGTGGATAAGGGATCAATGTGTAATTTGCAGTGCAATGTCTAAAATGTATTGGCTAACTCGACAAAAATAGGTCTGGCCTCTATTTTTACATCTGTTTAATAGAGTCAGTGTTGCATTATTTTCCTGGTTTACAAATTGTTATGCACAATGCTTTACATACAAATCTGCATATGGCATAGCTGCTTACTAGCATCCTGAACTATTACTTAAAGGTGCTCAAGGGCTTCTATTGTGGAGCAAAATCCCAATTTAACGTAAACTCTGCTCACCGAAGCTATGCTTTTTTTTTACAGACACACTGACAGATGCAGAAATAGCTTAATTTCTCCCTGTTCTTGATAACGGCTTTATGGATAGCGGGTTCTTTGCATGTACTACAAATACTGTTTAGAATATCCTGCTATGGTTTTTAGTAATTGTTGCTTAATGCAGTTATGCCTTCTCATAGCTATTTTAATGTACAAAACTGTACATTAAACCATATCATATAACCACTTTCTAATGGCAATTATTGAACAGATATTTTATTTATATAGGTGGACAGGTTCCAAACAATAATGGGACCAGCTCTTATGATAAGAAACTTCATGGTGACAGCTGGAGCTCAGAAGAGAATAGGTATGTTTAATATTTAAACGTATCTTATGTAGTGGTAATACAAAAAAATCCCCTGGTGTTTAAAGCGTGTAAGCCCAAATACCAATTTAATGTGGCCATTGGAGCTGACATGGAGCCAATGCTGACTTAGCAAAAGAGTGAAGTCAAACAGGATGTGGATTGGCTTCTGTTAATGTTGCCACTTTATAAGAATGTGACTGAGTGAGGAAGAGCTGCCCATAGGAGGCCACATAGGCCTACAGATAATATCAATTACACTTGCCATTTCTAAATTGCCATCTATCTTATTGTGAGGATTAAAAGCAAACCTGTGACCTCCTTAGTCAGTTGGCCCCCAATTGCACACACCTCCAGGTACCTGCACATATGTTTAGTTAATATATATAAATTAACTAAGCAGATCCAAAGCCTTGGGAGCAAAACCATGTAAATTTTGACCAGATCCCAGGTGTTCAAGCTGTGGCCCACCTCCCTTTTGGCCTGTAAGGCCACTGATCACATTAATGGTCAAATTGGAGATGCAGGGTTTGGGAAGGGAGGGGCTAGCAGTTAACCATCAGTGCTCCAGTTAAAATGTAGATAAAGCACTTGGGTTTTAGGGCTCCCGCTGTGCTCTGTAAATGAAAGCAACAAGCATTTCGGCACAATGTGCCTGCAATATATTCCAGGAGATAAGATGAAAAAGGCTACAGGTACACTTTAATATTTAAAAGAAAGAATTCTGCAACTGCATAACATGTCAATTTTATAACCTTCTAAACAATACAAAAAAAATGAGAGAGCCAATAAAGATTTGGATGAGTATACTTCTGTGAGTTAGCATGGGGCAGGACCTTCTTTGCTAACTTTTCAAACTGGAGAATAAATGGTTTTGAAAGCAAAATGTTGCTGTAGTTACAGTGCTCCAATTACTAACAGCTGTACAGCAGTCATCAAAGCCTCAGGGGTAACTTTGACCTAAGATTGGTTTTAAGGAGAACCCTGATAATAAAATCCAACCTTGTGATCTTATTCCAATGATCTCCTGTTCTATATGACATAAATCTTTTAGGATCCAGTTCTCCCTTCTACAAAGTTTTGTATAGCAAGACTTTGCAGTAGACCTAATTAGCTTTGATGCATAGTACATGAAGCAGAACTAAGTAAAAAGGCAGAATATAGGTTCTCAACACCAGACTTCATGAACACAGAAATTGAAGAATACGGGCACAGACGACAGTGCTACATATTTTACTCATTTTTAAGGAGCAGTACAATTCCGCAGAATGTAAGTCACTCATAGACCATGCACATCAGTCTGTGGTCCAAACAGACACACACAAACTTTGTGTAGATTCTAATTAACTATCAGCCTGTTATTAGACATAAATCAGAGTAATCACAAAAAACCCATACACGCACGGGGACATGCAGTGCATGTATAGTGAGAATTAAATCAGGAACCAAGCACTACATCAACTTCAGATGACTACTCGCCATTCAAAAAATATTGGTGAATTCCCCCTTTAAACTGTTTCTTGTCAGAAATTCAGAGCTGATCTGTGTCCTCTGCACACCTCCTGTGTTATCTCAAAGAGCCCTACTAGTTCTTATCTTGGACTACAGAATGATTAGCATTTGTGTTGTAGAGATATGAGAGTGAGACTGGTTGAGTAGTTTAGCAAAAGATGAGTTTCAACCCTTTCAGCCCACAACAAGGCTTAATAGTAGAGTGTATTTCTGGCAGATCAACAGCTATTTGTCTGTACTTGCGGGATATTTAACCACTTCATTGTACGTATTAAAATTCATTTTAGTGTTTTTCCCCCCCTAAAATGGTTGATTTGATAAACATTTGCACAAATATTGTGGGACATAAAAAAATACAGCTACCATTTGTTTTATTCTACAGGGCCTCTGCTTTCAGAATATATATAAATGTTTGGGGGTTTAAAGTAATTTTCTATCTACAATTCTGATTTAGTATGTGTGTGGAAAAATGTAAAAAAAATGCTCCTGTACTAAGGTGGTTAAAGGGATAAAACATGGGTAAAATGTGCATGTATTACACAGATGTACTGCATACGTATTTGTTGTCATTTTGCTTTGACATACACATTAGGTAAATGTGTATAAATTGTTTTAATTTCATCATTCCAAAAACACTTGGAACACTAACCTCTTCAATAATTTCCAGTTTGATGCTCTGGGCTGCTTGTAGTGACCATTGTCATAACAGGTTTCAAAGTTTATAGGACGAATTGATTAAAATGTAAATGTCTCTTGCAGTGGCCACAACGAATGCATTCTTGCTGAGCTCTGATAACAAAGTGCCATTTTGACTCTACCAATTCAACTTTTAGTCTTTACAGGAATGAAGCTTTTAAAGTGGATGGAACATTTTCAAAATGCAAAGCAGCCTCAGGATCTGTGATCATAAAAGAACCATGGGAAAGCAAGTACTAAGAGCAATTTTCTTTTGCATGCAACAATGATTAAAGATGGGGCTCGAGTCTCAGCCTGCTGCCTGTTCTAATTATTTTTACTCTAACTGTGTAGAGTAAACTCATTACTGAGCTGACCTAAGAATTGTTAACCTTTGAATACAATATGATACATGTGTAAATTAGAATATTTAAAGTCACCCATTCATGGAGTTTTACAGTAAATTATCAGCATATATCCTCTATAGATGGTGCCACACAAATTTCTTCTGGGCTTGCTTTGAAGGAGTTAGTTTTAAACAATTGTATAAGTCTGCCATTGTTCTAGGGCAACTGGAAGAGCATTTAACACGTATTGCCTCTCCGTATTCAGTGGACAGTGAAAATACAGATGTTTTGGTCCTGGGATATCAAGAAGATGGCCAGGGTGAAACTTCTTATGCACACACCAATGGTGAGATATTATTCTAAGTAGCACAAACCCTTTATTTATTTAGCCGTTTATCTGTGTATATAAAAGTAATTATATTTTATATTTAGGGTTGGTTATCATTTTTTTAAATAATGTTTTTTACTTTGTATCACCTTTTTACATTTTTTAACATAGCCCCTTTGTGATGGGAAAAGTTAAGAAGCCCTGTTGCCTGATTGACAGCTGGCTCTGCCTCTCTAAATCCAGGGACAGCTGTGCCCGCCGTCTCCATTGTCTGTGCCTCCAATGAGCGCTGGAGGAACAGAGAGGTGACTGACGGTCACCCCTCTCTGCAGGGAGAAGACCATGAACTGAGAGTTTGTGATCACTCAGCTCTTGATCTATAGAGCCAACATGTGACATCTGTAGTGTCACACACCAGCTCTAAGTGTTGGAAAGAGTACATTTTACCCTCCCAATATTTCTCCTTTAAAATGTATGAGAACTTTGAATTCACTTTTTAACACACTGTATATAGTTTATATTCCCTAAAACAGACAACTTGTTCACACTAGGGGCATGTTGAATAAAACAGTGAATTGACATTAACCAAACATTCACGGAAGGGGTAATCTTCTGGGTGCATGTGTTTTAAATGACAGTGGTTAATTCAGCACCAGTTTGGTGAAAGGTATATTCACCGATGTATAAATATGCTCCTTCTAGGTATATAGTCATGTATTTTGCAATATTTCTCAATACTGGTGTAGCGCTCACCCCCCGAAGGAGTCGCCAGAATAACCCGGGCCATCACTAGTTGTCTAGGGGTTTTGGTCTTCAGCTGCCCCATTAGCATTTAACCACCCTCCTCTAATGCCCACAACAGTGATATTCACTCCAGTAGTGCAATGCTGAATAACGTTTATCATCATCTTCATACTAGGGAGAGGGTATAGGGATCCTACACATCCAGGGTATAACAGACAGACTCCAGACCTCTTTAGCATCCTAGTGTAGATACTTTTGTGGTACAGCAAGTAGTAATTTGAGTAGCAGATGATGAGGGAAGTAAACACAAATCCGCAGCAGGAGAGACACCAGACTTGCCCCTGAGGTCCTCTACATTCCAGGCACCTCCAGTAGCCATTATCTTCCCTGGTTCTCCTCCTCTAACAATAAGCACAGGCCTCCTCCATAATCAAGGCCCAACAAAACTCTTCCCGCACCCCAGCCTCTCCCCACCCACAGGCCTCAGGCCCAGCCCCCCAGTCCTGTGCTAATCCATGGCTAGCACAAAACTAATCTGAGTACATGGCAATTCCCTCCAGTATATGTGCCCTATCCCAGCATGCACCACTGGTTGAAAGTAACCCAGTGATTGGCTGCTGTACTGTACATTAAAACATCTAAATGCGCATGCATTAACACATATTAGCATGCAGTAAAACCTATGGATCTGTTGTGAATGATCCCCCAGTATGTCCCTGCTAACCATATTCCCAGGGAGACAGCGAAGCACTCCCTGGGGAGCAGTTTATGGCCCCCATGTCCAACTTCAGCAAAAATGGGAGTTATTGGACTCCAGATATAGAACGATAATGTAAGGAAAACCCCTCAGTTCGCATGGAAGTCATCATGGCCATTGATAGCAATACCACAGCTTCAGGTTAGAAGACACCATTGAAGCATTGGGGCCCATGGAATGAGAGTAAACCCTGTGAGGTGAGCTTTTCGAAACGCCATGATCAAAAGATTGTTACTAAACCTCTTTTGCTGATGAAATGTTGATAGTACTAAGCTGTGTAAAGTAACCAACATTCATTTTCATACAATACTGTTTTGATTCAATATGCTGTATGTGTCTTTGAACTTGAACAAGGGAACATTGATAACATGGGTTATCTTCCAGGAAGTGGAAATGAAGAAATACGGGAGCTGAGAGAAGATGACTTGTGCTCTGCAAGTCACATACCGGACAGTGTCATTTCCCATTCCCAGCAGAATAGAAAGAATTACTTAATCTCTTCACCTTTCAGCAAAACAGCAGATGCCATGAGGTAATTTTCCAATGTGTGATAAACATTAGTAGATTAGGTAAGAGCTTCCTCAGATCATTTAGAGGTTATACTACTTATTAGTCCACACACACTATAGTAGGGTATACACATTTATTTTCATTCAACATAAGTGCTGAATTAAAAAAAAAATATAACAGATTCCTCCATCCACACTAAACAGCATTGATGGATGAATCTCCCGCTGTGAGTTTTTTATTCTGACAACGGTGCTGGCAGGATACTAAAACAGTGCTTGCAGCTGATTGACTGACTGAACTTCCAACATATACTTTTGGCAAAAGTTGATCTAATGATCGACTTCTGTGAAGGAAATAGGGTCACCAATGGAGCAAATTTCCACCAATTCCTGCTGAATTGACTGAAATTTGCTCTGTGTGTAGCCAGCTTGACAATTTCTTGTGGGGTAGATTCCTACAACTTCCATAAGTTATTGACTTGCTCTATTTCAAATCTTATACTCAAGTATCATAATCCACTCATATAATAAAGATAATCAGCTGCTACATTACATATGAATACCAGATTCAGTGTTACCAAGACACAATCAATGGGAATCACAGGTCAATAGAAAGATACATTAAAAAAAAAGGTCAGCTACCTCAAATGAGTGGTCCTAGGCAGATATAAAAGATACAAATTGCTTAATCCGTCATTACATTTATTATTGAAATGGAAGCAGTGTAAGTACCTTAATTCTACCTGGCAGCAGTCTCTGTAGAGGAGGGCTGTAATGTGAGAGGACGTAGTGTGCTGATAAGAAGCATGCTAATAGGAAGAAAAAGCAGAGTGGCAGAGAGATGACCTCATCACTGAGCTGCTTCTCCTTTCACAGTCTAGTCACAGGCTGGCATGTGCCCAGGATGACCTGGGCTCAGAGGGAGTGGGTTGAATGATGCTGGCCAATGGACGGAGGAAATCTAGTGTCAGAAAAAAAAAAGTACTGCTGAGGAAATCTCTGGCAAATATTGTAGCAATAGCTGGTTTTGTCATCTTATCTTTTCAAGAGCTAATCATTTTTACATTTTGTTTTTGGCTGGCATCCAGCTTTAACTACATATCTACTGAACCAGGACTAGTGCACTTAATAAAAACAGAATAGGCAGTTCAGCACCAATTTATACTTCAATATAAGCTTTGTAAAAAGCATGCCAATTTATACAATTAAGCATAAGTTCCATTATGAAAACTGCAGATAATTATATTGTGCTATGTGGTCCTTTTGTTTGTGGTAATGAGAGCTCGTAGAGATCACTGGTGTGATTCCAAATACTTATACCAACGCTCATGTTATTCTTAGGAACATAAAAATGCAATAAAAAAAGTTCATTATAGACCGATACATAAAATCTTTTTTGTAATTGAGCATATAGCTGTTTTTACCATGTATTAAATGCACCGGATGGTAGGCATCTTAACTGCATCTGAGTTCATTCAGACCACTACATAATGTGGCACAACACACTTAAGCTGGCCATACACCTTACAATTATCTGCAGATTTTCTGTGGTCAGATGGAAAAAGTGCAACAGATTCCTCCATCTACGCTAAACTCTGTGGATGGAGGAATCTCCCTCTGGGCCAAGCATCAGTATCTTGCTAGACGGCCCCGCTAGCTCTCAAAACACCTGAACAATGCTTGCATTCAATCAGACTGTTCAGGTATTTTGAGAGCCAGCAGGGCTGACTACCAAGATACTGAAGTTTGGCCCAGCGGGAGATTCCTCCATCCACACAGTTTAGCGTAGATGGAGGAATCTGTTCCACCTTTTCCATTTGACCATAGAAAATCTGCAGATATTCTATAGGTGTATGGGCACCTTAACACATGAGCAGTGCACTACCGCAGGTGTTGTTAATAGGTCATTAAACTGCTCCCCAAAAGACCAGCATATGTAGAGTTTACCAAATGTCCACATGGCTGGTGCGTTATATACTACTAGATATGACAAAGGATTCACAGAGCATTTTCGGTTTTCTAGAGACAGTAGTTGTCTTTTTCTTTTGAGGCGTCTCACAGTGAAACCTCAGATGGGGGCCAAAATAAGAATGTTTAATTTTATTATGAAATATTTTTCCATCTAAACATTTTATTTTTATCCTGGACCATAAACAACAAACAATACACAGTGGTGCTTCGGTTCACGAACAATTCGGTTCGCAAACGGGAAGTTCGTAAAAATGTTGCTTCCATTCGCGAACTCCGCATCGGGTGACGAACACAACCGCAGCCATCTTCCCTGTTCTGACACATGGTCGTGGCTTTCTCTAGTCGAGGTTTACAGCAAGGTGCACATGGAAGGGCTTCATACAGTACAACAGCAAAAACTTTCCCAGCACACTCACCAGCCAGCATGCAAAAAAACTTGTCTCACCGCTAAGGTTATAAACAGAGGTTTATATATATGTCTTCTGCAGAAAAGAAGTTGAGATCACGGTCTGATCACAGTTTTATTCGGTTCGCCACCAGAATCATGGAACGCATTAAGTTCATGAACCGAGGTACCACTGTATACACAACTACTTTACAGTCCCTTTAATTGTATTTGCATTTTTCACAACATATTTCCTTTTCTTTTTTTCCCCTCATCTCTATAGGTTGAACTCGATGGACTTGTGTCTTTTTTCAACCTGACTATGCAACTTATTTTGGGAACAGCCAACTAAATGCCTTTGCTGTTTAAAATTGCTATTTCATCTGAATTGAAGTTACAGTTGTGATATGTTAAATCTGTCACTGTATTCTTCAGTGTTCTTTATCAATTTGTATTGATTTGATCATGTAGGCAACATTTGGCTGTCTTGCCAAGACGCCCATTTGCTCCAAAAAGTGCTGAAGATCTGAAACTTGGCGATCTAGTGAAATTCTCACGTCCAGGCGGCAAAATAAGTAAGGGCACAGTCCAGTACAAGGGTCCCTTACCTGGTAGAGAAGAAATGTATCTGGGAGTGGAACTGGAAGGAGGAGATCTTGGGAAGCATGATGGTGTGTTCCAAGGAACTCGATATTTCTTGTGGTAAGAGAATTTTAAATACGGTATGTTCATATTTGTTAATGGAAACCTACCAGGAAATAAACATGTGGGCTGCATTGCTGACTTCTCCTTGTAAAAATGCTAATTGCCTGGCTATCATGACCCTCTTGTACTGAGTGAACGACCAGTAACAAGGATACAAATAACATCTGATGTTATCCTGACATTCCTGACCTGCCTAACAGTTGTGGGTCAGTGATAAAAAGCACCTTCAAAAAGCAGTCAGTGGTCTCCATACTGTATTTCTCTCATCACCAATTTACTTTGAATGTATACTTTGGAAGTCTACACTAGGCTACCAAGTGCCATCCATTAGACGGAGCCAGAGTCATATTTAATAATACACTGAATGAGTGATGACTGAATCTGCAGAGATTCATGGAATTGTGGCCCATGAGTTGAATGCATTCAGATTTGTTCAAGCTGTGGACAAATCTGAATGCATGACTTTTTCATTATTCAGTTTACATTAACAGTCAAACTGCGGCCACACCACCCACCCACATATGACGTGCATATGCTATTGGCTGCAGAGCGCATGTAGCCAGTGGAGGGGCGAGGAGAGCAGAAAGAGGCAGGTAGCACAGACAGAAGGAAGAGTTTTTTTTTTTTAATCTGATGCAGCACCTTTCTACGACGCTATAAAGAGAAAAAAGAATGTAATTCAACATCAGGCAGCCTTGCAAAGAGTATTGGTCCAGACATTGTACCATTCTGCACAGGTTCTGCCATTGGATGCCTCACAGAGAATGATAGTCAGTCTGTGGCAGACGCTCATACACTTGTCTGTAGTTTGCAGGCACAGTCTAGTGCACGTAATGGGAGGAGACAGGGGACACTGTTAATACGCACAGGCTGCAATCTAATGGTACACTTGCTGGACTGATGGACAATAATTCTTTGTTTGCAAAGCAGTGCAGGGCTGCTTGATGAGGTTTTGTAGAGCTATTCTTCTAGATGTGCAAGCCTTTCTGACACATAACTAAACATTTCTTTTGTAGATTTTACTACTATAGGGTCCTACTATAACTGTAATCACTATATAAATCGATATTCTCACATGCACCTGAGTTTCCATGCACTGATTCAGCCACAAGAAGGTTAAAAGAAGTCCGCACACAGTTGAGAAATGTCAACCAATAAAATAAAGATGGAGCAAAACTGGCAGAAAGGCTAAGAAGAACGCACAAAGAAGGAATGCTATATTTAGTATTTGCATGCAAACCTAGGAGCATTTTTCATGCCCAGATACAGTCCTGGCCAAATGTTTTGAGAATGACACAAATATTAATTTTCACAAAGTCTTCTGCTTCAGTTTGTATGATGGCAATTTGCATATACTCCAGAATGTTATGAAGAGCAATCAGATCAAGTCCCTCTTTGCCATGAAAATGAACTTAATCCCCCAACAAACATTTTTACTGCATTTCAGCCCTGCCACAAAAGGACCAGCTGACATCATGTCAGTGATTCTCTCATAAACACAGGTGTCAGTGTTGACAAGGCTGGAGACCACCCTGTCATGCTGATCGAGTTAGAATAACAGACCGGAAGCTTTAAAAGAAGGGCGGTGCTTGAAATCATTGTTCTTCCACTGTTAACCAAGGTTACACACGTGCAGTCATCATTGCTTTGCACAAAAAGGGATTCACATGCAAGGATATTGCTGCTACTAAGATTGCACCTAAATCAACCATTTATCGGATCACCAAGAACTTCAAGGAGAGAGGTTCAATTTTTGTGAAGAAGGCTTACCATAGTAACATCTGACCAAAAAAAAAAATCTTAAAACACGGAATCATCAGACTTTGTTAAAATTTATATTTGTGTAATTCTCAAAACTTTTGGCTACGACTGTACAAGTACAGTCACTGTCATTTGCCAGCCATTAGCCCTCCACTTTGAGAGTTTATAAACATTCCTATTGATGCATACAGGATGTGAATGCAAAGAAGGTGGCTGACTTTTAGGCTGAATTGCCCTGGAGAAGATGAACCAGCTAAAATACAACAGGATATGTGTTACACTGGTCATGTTAGAATAAGATTGCTCTTTATGAAGTTCTAGAAGATGAAACTGCACCGCAGTGACAATACACAACAGCATGTTCTCTGCAGAACAGTAGTGTTACATTAGCTGCTTTAGTCATTTAACTTCACATACCTGGCATTTGCTTGCCTTATAGAAACTGTCACACTTTGTCGTAACCTGAGAACACAACCTGAACCTATTTTATTTTCCTCCAACAGCAAACCAAACAAAGGGGTATTTGTAAATTTCAGCAAAGTTATCATGGCGTGGAGTTAAAGGCCCTGTGCTGAGGACACTTCGAAAGTGAAAAGTTCAAGCAGCTGGATACAAGAGAAGAAATGGATTATTTTAATCTAAACTTGTCAGATTCAGGAGTAATGGGTAGTGGGCGATTTATTTTGTTAACATTAAGTACAGCCAAGCTACAATCCTTGTACAATTATAATTTATTTTATTTAGTCCAGGCATTTTGATAAAACAAGAAATATTTAATCTTTTTGCCTGTGTGCATTTTCTTTCTACAGCAGAAGGTAGACTTTATTGCATCTCTGAAGGTTTGTGTTTAACCTTGCTCACTACTATCTTACCTTTTAGAAAGCTTGAGATATAAAACAATGTTTTGGCTTAAAGTGACATTAAACCCTCCGATTTGTTAACATAATACTGTAATGTGTGCCTTACTGTAATCCATGGTAGTTTCCCTTCTCTTTGCTGCTCTTACTTTTAAATCTGTATCTCTTCTCATACTGGGCAGAACTTCTGTTTTGCAGCAGACTGCCTTGTCTCAGGAATGGATACACGGTGTCTGTGTATTAGTTTCTATAGGCTTGTAACCTGAGCCAGCACTACAGGAAGAGGCCCTGAGCTGCAAAGGGAAGTTCTCCCCAAGCATGAGAAGACATGAGGATTTAAAAGGAAGAGCAGCAAAGAGAAGGGAAACAACCATGCATTACAGTAAGGCACACATAACAGTATTGGTTTATGTTAAAAAATCTGAGGGTTTAATGTCACTTTAAACAATTACAGTAATGCAGATGCACAAAACCCATCTGTGTATTACCACTTCAAACAACTCTTTCTGCAAGACGAACAAAGTCCAAGATTCTCAAAACTTCAACTTTGGGACTTACCCAATAAGAGCTTCATCACAAAATTGCTGTCTCACTAGTTTGTGCTGTATTTAAACTAGGGATGCACCGATACAAAGTACAGTACTCAGTACAAGTACCGATCCTTTTCGAGCGCCAAGATTAGACTGGAGAAAAATTCAAAAGTTAGGAGGCAGCTGTCATTTGTAAGGAGTACACGGAGCTCCTGGGATTTGTACATCTCAGAGCAATTACAATCTTTTAAACCTGCCTTCATTAAAATAATACCTAGTGATCCTGTCATGATGGCCCTTGTTCAGGCACTTACTGTTATTGGGTGACAATTGTGTCCCATGTGTGCTTCTAATTTGTCACCTCGTCACATGCACCCCAGCCCACACACATTGCATGGTTCATCTTTGTCAATATCAGAAATCTAGTATGCAAAAATATGCAGTGAGCACCGTAGTAGTGCATGCAGACAGGAAATGACTGAATAGGATCAACAGCACAGAGATGCAAAACTTGATGAAAAAAGGTGAAAAGAAATGTAACATGGTGGTTGTTTCTAGTACACTATACGTTCGATCTACAAGGTGTAGATATCAGCACTATTTCATAAAATAACCTTTATGGAAAACACATGTGGTGCCTGTGTGCACAGGTATTTGTGCTGATTTTTACCCCAGGTCAATGTTAATGCAAAAGCAACTTGAATTAACCAAAAAGTACTATTGGACACCGTCTTCAAGGAACAGTGACCTTAATAAAGCTGAAGTCCAGGCAGAAATAACATTCATAATTAAATGCAGTTCTGTAGTGAAAAATACATAATTAAATATATTTTTAATTTAAAGTACCGTATTTTTCGCTCCATAAGACGCACTTTTTTCCCCCCAAAAGGAGGGGGAAAAGTGCCTGCGTCTTATGGAGCGAATCCCGACGCCCGAGACATGCAGTTTCGGGCGCCGGGCGAGTAGTAGGAGCCACTGCTCGTTTAATACGAGTGATCTAACGAGATCACTCGTATTAAAGCCGAGCAGCGGCGGCGGCGAACGAGTATAGCAGCAGGAGCCACTGCTCGTTTAATACGAGTGATCTAATGAGATCACTCGTATTAAAACCGAGCAGCGGCGACGATCGAGATAACCATAGAGCAGACGAAGAATAGACGTTCTTCGCCTGCTCTGTGTCATCACAGCGCCACCTGTCTCAGCGGTCACTAACTGCAGCTTCTGTGACAGCTTCTGTCATAGAAGCTGTCACAGAAGCTACAGTCTCGAGTGCTCCATAAGGCGCGCCGGACCTCCCTGCGTCCTATGGTCCGGTGCGTCTTATGGACCGCAAAATACGGTAGTTCCTGAATTTGGCTTAGTAAATCAGCCTCCGGCAGTCCCTGTACAGCAGAGCTCGGACTCGGAGAGGGAGAAGTAGCAAAAGGAGCTGCTGCATACAATACATATATAAACACTAGGCACATAGAAAACTGAAGGCCTTCCTCTTTAAGAATATAACCTCTGCCACCTGTCAACTGCTTAGTTGCAGCAAGCAGTCCAAACACAGAACAATAGCATATGAAAGGAAGGAGCTGTGTCCCTTTAAAGGATACCATTAAAAGGAGTTTACTGTGAGTGCAATATATCGTTCATATGGGGAAAAAAAAAGCTTCCTTTAGGTTTCGTATCTGTAAACGGATTTGCATAAAAACCTTGAAACTGTCCAGTTGGGGGAACAGGAACGATGAGCCAACAATGCCTGATTGGCTAAAAAGGAGGTCTCTGCCCCACATTGCTGAGACACGGGAAGAGATGAAGGGAAACATTGAGGTGGAGGATGGAGGTAAAGTTCTACTTTGGAACCTTTCCTGGTGCCATGTGTCAGGTTCCAAAAACTCTTCAAAAAAATTCAAAAACCATCTGGCACCCTTCCACATCGGATAGATCTAGAGGACCCCCATGCTGAAGCAGATTTTTCCAAAGGCTTGGATCCCTTGGTTTCCCAAGGATTGTTAGGACTCCTGGAGCCCAAGAGGGTGAAAGAAGACTTGTGGGTCCGGGAACTGAAAGTGGACTTGGAAGAACAAAAGAAACATTTGATGGGGGACGAGAAGCTGCCAACCTACGCTTCTGATCCTTAGCATAGCTGGGGTGAGTATTTTTAATGATCTCTTCCAGCAAAGAGCTGAAAAGATGGTATTCCGCAAAGGGTAGTCATATCAAAGCCTTACATTATTGTGCCGCTGAACAGCCCTTAATCCAGATCATCCTAAGAATCTGAAAAAAAGAAGTAACATAAGCGAACATGGCTAGTATCCATCGCAAGGTCACACATAAGGTCAATGCAATGGTACCTGGCCAATCCAATCACAAAATGGAGTCTGGACACCAGCCACCACTAGATTTCTACCTTAGAAACCAGTCAACTAATCTAAGAAATAATTGCAGAGGCGTGCATGAGGACATTGCTCAGCAGACGTCAGGTTAAGGGAAACCATAGGATAGTCTGCCATGGAAGCGCCCAAACTTATGGCCAGTGACCTGAAAACGGAGTCCTGAGCAAATTGGACACAGATGGGTAGTCATTGACAACTGCAGTACTTTGCAGAGATAATATGAGCATACTTGGAGAACTATGGGGTCAGGGCTTTTCCCCATAGTTCTCCTAAGCGTCACGGGAAGACACAAACTAGCATTCTCCCGTCACCCAAAGCTCAGTATACCGCGAGCTACAGCTCGCAGTATACTGAGACGCCGCAACCGGAACGGATCCCGACATTGCTGTCGAGATCCACCCAGCTGCGGGATTGACAGCTGGCTCTGCCTATCCAGAGGCGGTGCCCGCACCCTCCCCTGTCCGTTCCGCCAGTCAGCGCTGGAGGATCGGACAGGGGAGGGGGGGAATCCCTGCACGGAGCCCTGAGTGACAGTCACGCCTCTCTGCAGGGATAGATCGAGAAGTGAGCGATCGACGGTATGTGTTCGCTCACTTCCCGATCTACTGAGCCGACCTGTGACAGTTTCATTGTCACAGGTCGGCTCAGATTATGAGGCTGAGTGAAAATGATAATTCTCCTTTAATGAACTGGTAAATCTGCTCTTTTTGGAGCAACTACCAGCAACTGTTGATAGGAGAAATCTTCCAAATGAACCGAAACCAGCAAAGTAAAAAAAAAAGAAATATCCAATCTCCTCAGGGCACTAAGCGAAACTGAGCAGGTGCAAGGTGGTAAAGGATATAGCCTTAAAGAGGCAGGCTTTCAGTTTTCTATGTGCCTAGCTACCATTTCCTCTGTAGATGGCAGTATAACCCTAGGTTTTATAACTATCAAGCTGTGTCCCTTAATGGACAATGCAGAAAAGAAGCATGCTCATAGGCGGAGACACAAAAGAATTAGAGAGAGAATCTCATTATTCTGCTGCTTCTTCTTTTACTGTTCAGTCATAAGCTTGGGAAGGGACAAGACCTGAGTTATGCTTTACGTAACTGCTGCAGAAAAATAAGGTCTTCTGCCCTGCAAGACAGGGATGTGCTATGTGGTAGAGATATGCAACCTCGAGACTGGATGGACAGAAATATAAATCCTTTTTCAGCCAAAACAGCTCCCTCATATGTACTTAATCTGTGGATAATTTGCCTCGAGTTCAGCTTTAATAAGATACTAAGGGAGAACAATTTTTTCTTTTAGAAATTTGAAGTGTACATACACTGTTGTAATACAAGTATACAGGTCATTTTTAGGCTAAAGGGAGTTACCACAATGACGGCCTTCCAGTCTTTCATTCATAGTCTGGCAGGTAATAGTTGATTTAGTCGTGAGCATTTTTTTCATAGCCATTATGTCTCGGAAAATTAAATTGAGAACACCATGTGTATGAATATTTACCCAAATCAGACTTTGCAGACTTAACTGCATAACAAAGACACAATCAGATGAATTTATTAAAATGCGAATATTGTGATTCACAAAACAATTGGGTGCTTTATTATTTCAGCCACTTGCAGGATGCAAACCAATCACCTTTACAATACAGGAATTTAGATGCATTAAAGTACCAGCATGATTTTTTTTAAACCATATATTCTTTTCAATTTTATGCATTTTGTTCTAACAAAAGGAAAAAAAAAATGTTAAAAATATTACCTTAAAAAATGCAGTGCACAACATTTCTAAATCTGCCTTAACTTTAATAAGCAGTTTCATTAACAATGTGCAAATAACACAGCTATTTTGACTCTGGCGTTTCATTTTAATTGAAGTCAAGTGGGTCCATTGAGGGCACAAAGTACCTTCTGTGCTGTAAACATCAAGCAATTTTCACAAAATGGGAAGCTCAACAGAAGGTTGGGAGGAAGTAACCGGGGAATTCAGAGAATAGGGTGAGGGGAAAAACAAGGAGGAAGAAAAAGAATACACAGAAAATGTGTGTGTATACACACACACACACACAACAAGACTGGACAAATCCACTTATCTGTGAAATATCACAAGTAAGTGAATCAATTAAAAAAATAATGCTGCCCTATATAAAAGGAGAATAAGTGGCCTACTTCTTTTCCATTCTTGTCTGGTAAGAATATATTAGTGTATACATTTCAATCAACGCGCCAAAATAAAATGAGCGTTTTGGCATAGGTGTCGCCGACTCTTAAGGAGTAATCATACATAATGATCACATTGAATGTGCCGAACAGCTTTTGGGAATCACTTCAACAGGAATACAGACTGAATACATGCAGTAAAATGTCCATCTTCAGCTTGTTATATATTAAATGTGTGAACATAACCAGTAGTCTGACAATATAGCTTTCTGGACACAACACAAACAGAAAGGGGACTGCATTAATACATTGGATAATGTGCTCTAAAAACGTAAGGCTAAAACCTTGATTTCTCACAGCAACATTGAATAACAGCATATTGTTTTCATTTCATATGGACTTAATTACCCTGAAGAAAGCAGCAAATTACTTCTCTCTGAATATGCTTCATAAGATACTTTATACTACAACACCATCTCCCCACCAGTCTTCATTCAGTAGGATACTTCTGGGAAGCAGAAAAGACTATTTCTGTTCATCTAATCTGTCTTCCGCTTCATAAATCCAAATTATTGGTCTGCAAAACGGTGACCCCCGTTTGCCCCTCTGCTAGATTTCGTCTTCTGGAGAAGAAACCAAATGACCAGCATTTTGAGACCTCCGTCATCTACGCACATAATGCAGAAAGGTGATCTGGTAGATCACTAACAGGGCTGGGCTGCAAATAATGAGTCCTGCTTGCGAACAAAGCAATTCCAACTGCGGCACTGGAGTTGGGCTCAGCTTGCTGATACACTGAAGTAAGGTCCCTACTTTCCCTTGCATGCTAGATAGTATCTGTATAAAACCTCAAGCAAAGTGAAGCGGCAGGGAGCAGGTTCAGGTGAATCGAGGCATCTCGCACTGCTCGCAGCGGTTTAGTGCTGGGTGATTCAGAAAAGTACAGCTATTGCAATTCCACGGAGACCCTTCAAAATCTTCATCTCTGTCTGGTCTCTGGTTGGGTCTGTGCCGATGCCCTGCAAAACAGGCACATTTCCTATTAGCTTGCAATAAATCGGACAATTCACAGAAATATCACAATATTATACCATGGCTTCACAAAACAATTTTTGAAGAACATACCAGAACAGAAATAATGCAGCTGCTATAGTGCTTTTTGAAGGTGAAAACTGCAAGCCTGTCATCCTGACTAGTGTTTGCTGCCCTGAACAAGCTTGCAGGGTGGGAGTTAAAACTATCCAGACTGGACTCGCAGGGTTGGAATGAGCAAAAACAAACTGACAAGGTCTTATATTTCTATCCAGAGAGGCGCTCTCAAAGGCCTGTATATATCTACTGCACACTTTACTGTAGTGCACTTCAACATGATGTGTGTGTGTGTGTGTGTGTGTGTGTGTGTGTGTGTGTGTGTGTGTTTGTGTGTGTGTGTGTGTGTGTGTGTGTGTGTGTGTGTGTGTGTGTACCCTGCAATTTCTTTTTACTAGCACCCCAATGGACACACATAATGCAACAATAAATGTTGAAAGTATTCATACTATCGATATTTTGTTGCATTTGCCCAGTTCCAATGTAGATTATTTATTAACTCCAGCAAACAGTGATCACCGGCTAAATATTAGGCCTCGTTCACACCAGATGCAGTGTGTTCCATTGCGGCCGGCTCACTATGTTGTGGGGCAGGAGGGGGTGTGGCAGTCCATTGAAGTGAATGGCACCGTAGCCATGCCCTCCGGCTGCAATGCGATCGGCCGCACGGGAACGCAAGGCACATTACATCTGCGGTGCGGTCCGGTCCGAACAAAATAGTGCTTGCAGCATTTTGTTCGGACCGCAGGCATAATGTGCCTTGCGTTCCTGTGCGGCCAATCGCATTGCTATGGTGCCATTCACTTCAATGGGGATATAGACAACGACAAACACTTGAAATCGAAATCTTGAACAAAAAAATTAATTAATTTGTCTAGAGTTCTGGTGTAAGGCAAAGCTTTGTAATGCTGCTCATTTTTTTTGCAACATGTAACTATGTTAGGTTTCGGTTTGACACATGGCAAACTCTATCAATTCAGTGTCTGTCATGACTACGCGCTCATGAGCACTATTTCTGTACTTATAGTACATAGTTACATACATAGTTACATAGTATTTGAGGTTGAATAAAGACATTAGTCCATCAAGTCCAACCTATCAGGATCTCATTCTAGGAGTACCTGTACCACTGTATATTACGGTCCCTTAAGAAATCGTCCAAAAGTTTCTTGAACAATTCCACATTCTTTGCTGAAATCACTGTCTGTGGCAGTGAGTTCCAGACCCTAACTGATCTTACTGTGAAGAACCCCCTTCGCCCCTTGTGCTGGAATTTTTTTTCCACCAATTTTAGGTGGTGGCCTCTAGTTTTTGTAATGGAGTTAATTTTAAACAGTTTATCGCTAATGTTGCTGCCACCATTTAACATTTTGTACATGGAGATCATATCCCCCCTTAATCTCCTCACCTCCAATGTGAACATGTTTAAATTTAGTAGCCTTGTCTCGTAGCTCTGGTCCTCCATACCCCTAATTAGTTTGGTTGCCCTCCGCTGGACTTTTTCCAACTCAAGGACATCTTTTCTTAGTACTGGTGACCAGAACTGGACCGCGTACTCCAGATGAGGTCGAACCAATGATCTATAAAGTGGCAAAATTATAGACTTGTCCCTGCAATACATCCCCTTTTTAATACAGGACAAGACCCTGCTAGCTTTGTTTACAGCAGCCTGGCACTGCAAACTACCTTTCAGTTTGTGGTCTACAATGACCCCCAAATCCTTCTCCATTTCTGACTTCCCTAGCGGCATACCCATAATTGTATAACCCATTTGTTTATTTTTAATTCCAAAGTGCATTACTTTGCATTTATCGACATTAAACCTCATCTGCCACATTAATGCCCACTCCCCTATTTTATCCAGGTCCTCCTGTAATGTTATAATGTCTAAGTCCGTGTCTATTACCCTCCCAATTTTGGTGTCATCCGCAAACACGGAAATATCGCTGTTAACACCCTCCCCGATGTCATTAATAAATAAGTTGAACAATATGGGACCCAGCACAGAACCCTGAGGCACACCGCTCATTACACTAGCCCAGTCTGAAAAGGTGCCATTTACAGATACCCTCTGGACACGTTCCCGTAGCCAGTTCTCTATCCACGTACACACCACTCATCTATGCCCATAGCCCTCAGCTTGTGTAGCAAGCGTTTGTGTGGTACCGTATCAAAAGCCTTTGAGAAATCCAGATATACCACATAGTACTTTGCATAGATATTTATCCTCTAAGAAATTACCATATTTTGGAGTTTTACAACCTGGAATTAAAGTGGATTTAGTTAGGATGTTTACCATCTGCACTGTGAAGGAGCAAAATAATTGTATTGTATTTTAATTATGACAAGTTCGCTGAATTTGAAACCTGGGATAAAGAGATACCAAAATTTAAGTCAAAATACATCTTGTCCTTGTTGAAATTTTGTATTTCTTCCAGATCTATGCAGTAGTCCAGCATGTATCAACTCCTAAACATCGCCTCAATGCAGGAGCTTCCAGCATTAAAAGACCAGTCACCACTGTTCCCTCTCTCCTTGCGTCTTGTATCAAACCCCCTGTAGTTTTCTGCAGGCAGCCTGTAGTGGGGGACTGGCTGTATAATCACCAACAGCTCTGTTCTCTGCACAGCACAGTAAACCACTCCATAATATGGGTTATTTTTTTAGCAATGGCTTTGCTCCTGTCACTTTTCCATTAAGCACAGCTATGTGGATCATCTAGGTGAGCTGTCCTATTGACAGTTTCTCAGCCGTGGATCTCTGAAGCTTGTTTAACGCCTCCATTGGCTTCATGGTTGCTTCGATCATGTCCCTCTTGCCTGGTAAAGTTTTGGTGGCGAGCGTGATTGTGTTATAGTCTTACAGTTCATAATAGAGTTAATGGTGCTTTTGTAAAATGTTTGGTTTGGGATTTTTCAAAATAACCCAACGCTCAACAGTGCTCAACCAAAAGCTAATCCAAGATTTGAATAGCTCTTTGGTCTACATTAAACTGAAGCACTCCAGAAACAGGTATATTTCTATTGAGATCAGATCAGTTGCACACAAATTGACTCAAAACTATATTACTCCTGCAGACAACCGTTTGCACCAATGCTTTTTTAGAAGGTTTCAAACCAAAGGAGTGACAAGGGTTTTGCTTAAAAACGCCAGCTGAAACACAAAGCAGAACACCTACCAATATCCCCAGCACCAGGATTAGGGATGTCGGGGGGCTCAGGTTTTTTATTTGAGGTCACACTGATTCTTCTAGCTTTTCTTTCAACTAATGAAGAATCGGATGGATCTGATCAAAACATACAAAAAGAGAAAAGTTATACTTAAAGACCATGGAAAAAAAACAAGAATGTATGTACATTATGCCTTTTGTTTCTGGAACAAAAATAGTTTGAAAACCTGGGCTCTATTAACAATTACAACAGTCTAAATACCTCATTAAGACTATGGGCACACTGGTGCCTTTGCACCAACTGTTCCTGCATTTCTTTTTTTTTTCCCCACAAGAACTAAGAAAAGTACATGAATCCAAAGGAGGGTAAGATTTCTCTAACTGTGTCTATCAGCAGTGAAAACACTGCTCCAGTCCTGATAAATTCCCCTCACAGACAAAATCTGGGGCAGTTGCTCATGGCAAACAATCAGCATCTCTCTTCAGTTTGTTCAGTTGAGATTTGAAAATGAAGGAGAAGCTGATTGGTCGCCATGCACAGCTGCTCCAGATTTTGTCTGCTCCAGTTTTGATAAATTCCTCCCTGTATATCTTATTACAGAGGAGCATTGTCTGAGCATTTCCATTTATGTATTTTTTTTTTTTAAACTAGGGTCTTTTCACAGATCAATGCAAGAAACAAGGAAACAGGTGCCAGTGTGCACAAAACCTTATTAAAGAGGCTGTCAACAACTTAAAAAATTGCAGGTAAAAAAAAAAAAAAAAATCACAGAAAAATCAAGCATTTTAAAATGTAGGGCTTTTGGATGTCTACACAATAGAGGCTTTTACGGGTAAGTAACATGCATAAAATACATTAAAGGAGAACTATGAGGTGAGTGCTTTTCACTCACCTCATAGTTCTAGCCAGCCTGTGACAATGAGACTGTCACAGGTCGGCTCAGTAGATCGGGAGGTGAGCGAACACATACCGGGTTCGCTCACCTCTCGATCCTGTCACGGCTCTCTGCCGTGACAGGGGGAGGGGCTGGATTCCCCTCTCCCCGCTCTGCCAGCGCTGACTGGCGGAACCGACTGGGGAGGGGGCGGGTACAGCTGGCTGTGCCTCTAGATAGGCAGAGCCAGCTGTCACTCACGCAGCTGGGCGGATCCCGTCGTCTAAGTCGGGATCCGCTCCGGCGTCTCAGTATATAGGGAGCTACAGCTCGCGGTATACTGAGCTTAGGGTAACGGGAGGATGCTAGTTTGTGTCCTCCCGTTACCCTAAGGAGAACTATGGGGAAAAACACTGACCACGTAGTTCTCCTTTAAATGCACATGTAATCTTAAAGGGGCGTGGCCCTGGAAACATGTGAGTTTAACCAAACATCTCTTGATGCAGTTGACCCTGTGATACATGTTACCCGTGTTAAGTCTGCCTGTTTGTGTATGGTTTAAGTGATATTTTACTTAGCAGTATTAATACTAGAGGTGCACCCAAATTACATTGTTTAAACCGAAATAAAAAAAAATTCAGGCCGAAACCGGAAATGTTTGTGGTGTACAGAGGAGAGCTCAGCCTCTTGTGACAGCGCGGCCTGTCTCCGCCCTACACTGCTCTGCCGGACTGTGATAGGAGGCTGAGCGGTGTGGGAGGAGACGCCGGCCGCTCACAGCGCTCTCCTCTCACAGCGCTCGGCAGCCGGTCACAGTTTATCTCCTACCCGATGGGACACAGAGCAGCGCCCAGCAGGGAGGAGAGAAAGCCGGGATGCGCCAATGTATTGGCAGGAAAATGGCACTTTCGACATAATGCCAAAAGTGCCATTTTCGGCCGATATGTTTCGGCGGCCGATATATATCGGTGCATCCCTAATTAATACCATTTTAAACTGAATAAACTAATACATATTTCATGAAGGTGAGGCGCTCTGTGTACTTTTTGTCTCGGTCTGCTTTACAAACTACCAATCATCTGAGATGTTTGAAATTTATTGCGATGATCAACCAAGGTTACTTTGCTGAAGTGCTCAGCTGCTGCTGTTAGCACTTTAGAGGCTTTTGTAGATTGTATTGTTGTTTCAGAAACTCTTTACAGAAATGTAGCGGAAATGTTTCAATGAGGACACATCTGTCAGGTGACAACTGTCTAGAAGGGGATCACACCTCACTTTTGATACATTTCCTCACTTACTGTGGCAGGAAGTAAAAGGAAATCTCCCCACAAAAAGACAGAAAAAAAAAAAGTTAACACATCACAGGGGTTTTATCTAGGGATGCACCGATACCACTTTTTTAAGGCCCAGTACGAGTACCGATACTTTTTTTCAAGTACTCGTCGATACCAATTACCGATACTTTTCTTAAAGGGACAGGTCACATTTTTTCTAAAACAATACAAAATCATGATTTTAGGTCAGTTTCTTAATATTATGAAGAACATGAACACACTGTAGTGTGGAACAGCTATATCCAATTCTGCATACCTGGCTTTATATTATAAGAACTTTATAATATAAAGCCAGTTATGCAGAATTGGATACAGCTGTTCCACTCTATGCAATAATACACTGTTCTGGAGTCTGGGCATGTGATAATCTATTTTCCCCACTAGGGGGATACAAGCCTTAGTTAGCAATGGCATGATAAATATTAATTTCATTATATGTCTTTTTTTAAATATTATAACATTTATAATATTAAAAAAAAGACATTGAATGAAATTAATATTTATCATGCCATTGCTAACTAAGGCTTGTATCCCCCTAGTGGTCAAAATAGATGAGCACATGTCCAGACTGCAGACCAGAACAATTCTGTATAACTGGCTTTATATTATTATTACATTGTCTTATCATATAAAGCCAGTTATACAGAATTGGCTGTAGCTGTGCTGTAGCTGTACCCTGCAAAATCAGTACATATAAAAAAGGCTACAAATATAAAGAGCGCTACTACCTGGGATTTCGGCTATATTTGATATAGGACAATATGTGAGACTTACGGTTGGAAGGCAACCAGGATGTCAGGAATGATGGATGAGTGGCTGGTGTCTGGAGAGGTCCGAAGAGGGGAAATTACCAGGATGGAAGAAAAGACACTGTGGCGGGTCTTAACAGCACGCATGCATGGCTGGCCAGGCCGCGCTGCGGCGCTGAGAGAGGGAGAGCCGCGAACGGCTGTGTTCAGTGCGTACAGGCTGGAGTCCCACAGACAGGCAGGCTGGAGTCCCACAGACAGGCTGGCTGTATCTTCGAACGAGAAGTCTAGATGAATGGGCATTGTGCACAGAAAAGGAGGCTCTCTATGCAGTGGCGGCACTAGGCTGTGACATCTGCTCTAGTCTGACCTCTTCTCCCGCTGATTGGCCGATTGGATGATGACAGGCTTCCTCACCAGTCACTCCTGACTGGTGAGGAAGCCTGTCAATCATCCAATCGGCCAATCAGTGGGAGAAGACGTCAGAATGGAGCAGATGACAGAGGAGGTCGCGGCCATCTTGCTTAATTAAAGACGCGATGGAGGTCCTGTGTGCGGCGGATCCGGGTCCCTGAAGATGGCGGACGCGGCACAGGTACTCGTTTTATGTTTTGGAGTATTTGCACGAGTACGAGTACTCATGCAAATACTCGGTATCGCGGCCGATACCGATGCTTGTATCGGTATCGGTGCATCCCTAGTTTTATCCATTCATTACTCTATCAAAAAAACAGCAAGTTTTACCCTTCAGGTGTACTTTAACTAAAGTTTCAGGTAAAACAGCCTGCTAATATAAGTGACATGGCACCCTAAAAAAAGTATCCAATTATAAAACAGCATTCATTATCCACAGGCTATACAGATGTTAACACTGTGAATTAACAGGAATTGTGGCATATGTATTTTATTCATATGAAGGTAAAGAAGGCAGTACAGAGTTAAACTAAAGCAGCTGGCCACTTACCTTTTTTACAAGGGTTGGGGGGTACAGCAGGACCAGGAGCTATATTATCATAAAAGTTGCTCATAGCTTTCACATCAAGCTTTCCCACTCCTATAAAAATAAATCTGTCAGCTATAGTCTGCATGAAATAAAATTAGCTTAACATCTAAAACAGAAATCAGGAACAAGAAAACAATCATAACCATAGATATATCTGGTTTTCTAGGCTTAACAAAATTTAAGTAGCAATACCATGAATGCACATCAGAGATTCTGGGGTATAGTAAGCCTATAAAAAATATGTATTTAAAAATAGGAACGTTACCTATATCTTTGAAATAACAAACACACCTTTAAAAATGTTTAGTAATGACAATCTACAGACAGACACTTCTAGATATTTGCAGGCTTTCTATTCTATGTATACCTTACTTTTCCTTTCCTCCCTATTCTTCTCACAGTGGCCATTTTTTTTTACCAGGGGCAGATTAATATATCTCTATTTACTTCGT
>NW_017306768.1:865860-897928 GCF_000935625.1 Nanorana parkeri | reverse complement strand
CTGCACATACAGATTTCCCAGCAATGCTCTGCTGATATAACCTTCACAGGGTACAATGCTTGGGCACATTACATCACTAATGCTCAAGAAGACCAGGAAATGGAAAAGCAATCATTGTAAGATTATATATATATATATTTAACTAATAAACGTAAAATTATTTCGTATTTTCGTATCAGCATGCAGTGGTGGTCTTTATTGAAAGGGGGTAAATGTACATATAGGTTTAACTTGCAGTGGACACTATACTCATCATATGGCCTTAGACTAAGTTGCAGTATAATTGTAGCTTGTAAAATCTGCTGAAGAAGCAAACAAGTTTTCCTGACAGTATTTAGTTGTATTTAGTAGTATTTAGTTGTGTCATAGCAGTCTACCATCAGTAGGAAAAGGATAAAACAGCTTCTACAGTCTAACCTACATACCCTGAACAAATTGACCTGTCATTACACACTGAGAACCCGGCGGAGCCGCTGTGATATCATGGCAGCACCGCCGGGTTCTCAGTATGTAATGAGCAGTCCAGCGTCCCCTGGTTACTAGGTACCCAGATGCTGAACTGTCATTACATACTGAGAACCCGGTGGAGCCGCCGTGATATCATGGCGGCTCCGCCGGGTGCTCAGTGTGTAATGACAGTCCAGCTTCCCTTGGTTAATAGGTACCCAGGAGATGATGAACTGTCATTACACACTGAGAACCCAGCGGAGCCGCTGTGATATCATGGCAGCACCGCCGGGTTCTCAGTAGGTAATGACAGTCCAGCGACCCCTGGTTACTAGGTAACCAGGAGATGCTGAACTGTCGTTACACACTGAGAACCTGGCGGAGCCGCCGTGATATCACAGCGGCTTTGCCGGGTTCTCAGTATAATGACAGATCAGCGTCCCTGGTTACCTGATCTGTCTCTGCATGCAAGTGGACGGAGCCAGTCGTGAGATGACGGCTGGCTCCGCCAAGCTGTCAGTAGCAGGATGGCGCAGTTTCGGCTTTTCCCCTCGAAGCATATGCCCTAGGCTCGACTGAGCCGCTCAGCCAACTTCAGGAGCTGTACGGGCTATAGTGAATAGCCCGTATAGCACCCCTTCAGTTCTACTGAACTGAAGGGGTGCTGGGGCCGAAGCTACGGCTTGATCCTTTGGCAGCTTTGTGAATAACCCCCATAGTACTATGTGTCCCCAGTTATGAATGAACAGGCTGTGATTTACATCACTTCCTGTTCATTCATGAATTTCTGAATGGGGAGTAGCACTCACTATAGAGGCTTCTCCCCCATTCATTAACTGCTTGATAGTAAATATTTTACTATCAGCAGTTTCTGAATGAATGGGAAGCCTCTATAGTGAGTGCTTCCCATTCATTGAATGCGGAGGCTGCAGAAAAAGAAATTGAGGACCCTGTGTCCTCAATTTCTTTTTCTATTTCAAAAGGGAAATGTCAGGGGTCTGTTTAGACCCCAGAGATTTCACCGTAGCCCCCCCAACAGTAAAAAAAAATAAAAAATAAAAAAAGCACAACCCCTCCCTCCCCTTACTTAACACACATATTGTGGGGTACGCCATGCACATGCGCTGCAGTGCGTTGTTAGAACGCATCGCAGTCCATGATTTTTTTTATTTTCTTTTTAAAAAAACATTAAATTAACTGTGGCAGCGCATGGCAAAGCTTTGTGACGCATTGCCGTGCGTTGTGATACCGTGTGTTGCAATTAAATATATGCCTGTATCATTTTATCACAACACAAACACCAACACAGCGTAAAACAATTTTTAACATAAGTCGCTTATTTACAGTTTTGCGTACCTTCATTTTTTTACCTTTTCGCAAAAAGACGTAATTACAAATTTGCTAATATTTATTTATTAACTCAATACAGTTTTATCTTTTAGAATTAGTCAGAAAATAATTTTTTTTGTGCACGGATACCGATTTTAGTGTTTTATCAATTGAATTGTGTATTTTTAATCGGTTTAATATTAATTTGAGAAACATTGGCGCAATTATCGCACGGCCTACAAATTTAGTATCACCATCTTTTTAGTCTACCGGGCCTGCGCTTTCAGAAAATATATGGTTTGGGGGGAGGGGGGTCTTTTACAAACGCTAGCAACGCAGCAGTTGAAAATCAAATCAATAGGAAAAAATTGCAAAAATGGCGTGGCCAGCTGAATTGAAAAATGTTTGAGGACTTGGCAGCGAAAGGGTTAAAAGGGACATTGCATTTTTGAGATTTAATTTCCGAGTTCAATCAAGGACCTTAACTATTAACAAAAATGTATCTTATGTAGATCCTCAAATCATTTTTGAATTTGTGCTGACACTGTCCTTCCTTCTGGAGGGTGGCTACTTTTCTTCCCTATGGTCCCTGCGTGTGTGTTGTAAAGTAGCTACCGCTTCATGCTTGCTCTCGTGATAGACTACAATCTCACTACAAATTAGTAAACTAAACGTGAGATTGTAGTCCATCACAGGAGGGAGCTTGGTGCGGCGACTACTTTACAACACACGCAGGGACCATGGGGAAGAAATGTAGCCATCCTCCAGAAGAAAGGACAGTGCCAGCACCAATTCAGAGATGATTTGAGGATCTACAGCTGAGTGATACACAAAAAAGCCACAATTTTGTTAATAGTTAAGGTACTTCAATGTATTTTAAAGATATAACTCCTGAGTTTAGTGTCCCTTTAAAGTCCTTTTCCAGCTTTGTAGAGGTATTTTTGAAAAACATATGCCAGCAATGCACACCAAGTGTAAAAGAAGCAGGCATTTGCAGCTGATGTATATGAAAACAGTAACTTAAATTTTTTGTTAGCTTTCCTCTTTATATCTGCATGGAAATGTCTGCCTCTGTGCTGTGCAAACAATGTTAAAATATTTCCCACCAGCCCCTCCTTCCCTTCCCTGTGTATTGTGTGTAAAGGCAGAGCTGGTGTCTACTGATCATGGGTGACAGGGAGGGGAGCAGCTGATTATAGACTGACACCCTGGTGCCTGGCGGATTTTCCTGTGGAGAAAATTTTGAATTTTTAGGCTTCCGGTCTAATAAAACCTTCATTAAAAAATGAAGAAAGCCTGCAATGTGAGTCATGAAAATGTGCACATGAATATATCATCAATGCACCTCTAGATTACCACAATAAGTGCTAATCACTTACAAAAGGTGGAAATGAACTTTAAGGGACAAGAGTGTTCTGCATAATGTCAAGTCTGACTGTGATCTAACTGAAAGCAAAAGCCTGCCTGCACGCTACACAAAACCAACCCTTAAGGTTTAACCGCACATAACTTTCAGCATAAAAATATCCCTAAAGTTACCCTTTAATGACACTGAGAACACTTACTGACAGTTGGTGACAGCACTGACATCAAGGCCTAAGCTTCATATTGCTATGCTAAATGATATGCCTTTCTTAAGACAACATGTTCTTCTGCAATGACAGCTTTTTAAAGAAGAGTCTTAGCTTGTGCAGGTTTCACATTTTAAAATCCAGCATTAAGTGAAAGCATTCATCACCCAGCCAAGAAAATGCAAGCAAGTGGACAATTTATTATCACATGAATTGCAGACTTTCACTGAAGGGCTTTTGAGACCATTACCTGCTGCGCACCAAATACAGACTGAGTGTTTAATGTAGGATGTTAAAAGATTTAATGTGAAGCCAGTTAATCTTAATGAATACTTAAGATTAGGATTTTGCAGTTCACTTGCAAATTAATTTCCTCTGACTCAAGTTAATAAAAAACAGTTTTGTAATCATTCACTAAGCTGTGCACAATTTCGAGTAATTCAGATTACTTTTCTATACACCAGGACTGTTCAAATGTGTCAGAAAAGCAGACACAGATTAATGTAATGCTAGAGCCCAGTGCAAAGAGATGGCAAACATTGGATTTATTAAAAAATGAAAATACGTTTGCTTTGTAGCTTAAAAGGCTACAGGCAGAAACTAGCTACTGAAAACCTGTGAACATTGATGTGCTCTAAGGTTTTAAAGAGAAAAAAAAATATTTGTGTTAAAGATAAATATAAAGACTATAAAAAGGTCTGCTTTGCAAATCTTGTCCTGGCTGGCGGATCGTAGAGGGAATCCAGCCCCTCCCCTGTCACGGCAGAGAGCCGTGACAGGATCGAGAAGTGAGCGAACGCCGGTATGTGTTCGCTCACCTCCCAATCTACTGAGCCGACCAGTGACAGTCTCATTGTCACAGGTTGGCTAGAACTATGAGGTGAGTGAAAAGCACTCACCTCATAGGTCTCCTTTAAGTACAAACGCAACATATTATTCTCCTAGAGGATGGAAAGTTACGCGGATCTAATCCCAAACAAAATGCAATATATTGCAGCTTACCAGTTCTTAGATGATGCATTCGTTGTCTTTTATGCCTTTTATTCCCCTTTGTTTTCACCTAGTAAGGCCCCTTTCACACGGGCTGATCAGGAGGGGATGTGTGCACAGATCTCCTCTTGATCAGAGCAGCATGGAGCGGATTTCACTGCAGACCATCACTCCCTCCCATCAACCTCTCTGAAGCCAGCTTGTATGGCCACCTTTATAGAGATACATCAGCACTTGACTTAAGTACAATTCAGGTGCCCAGCAGCTGTTATTCATTAACCACTCTCCCAGATCTCAATACTATCACACTTTAACCTCTTCCCTACCTCTTTCCTTTCATTGTTGCACCCCTTTCATATCTACTACTACTCATTCACTTTACCGTCTCATACTTCCTCTGCACAGCATGCGTTCTCTACCATTGCTTCTCACAATTGTGGCTTCTCTTAAAGTGTATTTCCTTTACCCCCCACTCTATATATTTCTCCCTCTCTCCTACCCTCTCCCTATTACTGCACTCATCACCTCCTGCTCATTCTGAATAAACATGCTAGGGTTACCTCCAAGACACTGGGGCATGTTCGCCCATGTAAAACTCCCACTCATCTCACTTCTCTCACACTTCTGCTTCTCCTGACTTCAGGGGATATCTCTCCCAATCCTGGCCCTCTCTTTTCCAATAGTCTCCCTCCAAACCAGCAGCAGCTGCAATCCGCGCACCCTGATTTCTATTCCCCTGCTTCCTAGAACCGGTCCTTCCTTCTCATGTGCCCTCTGGAATGCCTGCTCTGTCTGTAACAAACTCACTGCTGTCTACGATTTCCAATTCCTTTAACATGCTTGCTGTTACTGAAACCTCTACTGAAATTCACTCCAATTTCGCTGAGGATTGCTGTTATATACCGACCACCTGGACCGGTATCTTGCTTTCTGGATGACTTCTCAGCCTGGCTTCCCTACTTTCTCTCCTCAGAAATACCCACTATCATTCTGGCAGACTTCAACATTGTTACTAACATTAACACCCCGGCTTACACTCAATTTCTTAACCTAACCTCTTCTTTTGATCTATCACAATGGTCAGACACTCCTACTCACTCTGATGGTAACATACTAGATCTTGTTTTCTCTCACCTATGCACTCCTTGCAACCTCTCCAACACCCCTTTCCCGCTCTCAGACTACAACCTTGTCAGTTTCACCCTCACCCTATCCCCAACCCTGAATCCACCTACATGGCACACTGTCACCCAGACAAACTTTCGCTACCTCGACCCTTCTCTTCTCTACTCTGCTACGGACTACCTCTATGACAAAATCTCACCCCTGTCCTGCCCTGACTATTTCTGTCTTCAACAGCTCACTTTTGTCCACTACAACCGTAAACAAAAGAAACCAGACATCTAAAAAAACATAGCCGCACTCTTGAACGGCACAGTTACCTCCTCATGTATCACTTCCCCCTCCCTTTCAGATTGTAAGCCCTCACGGGCAGGGTCCTCCTTACCATCTTGTCTTGAATTGTATTGTGACTGTAATGTCTTCCTTATATTGTAAAGCTCTGCGCAAACTGTTGGCGCTATATTAATCCTGTATAATGATAAATAATAATAATGTCATTGCTGCAACATCCATGTCCATCCAGTTTTTTCCTCCATTGCAAAAACTGAAGTTACCGAACCCCATGTCAGTCTATGAGGAATCGGAAGTAAGCGGACATGTGTCCGCTTGCATCAGATTACCCCCAATCCGGCTGGAGTCGGGGGATAAAAGGCTGTAAACGAAAGCCCATCTGTTTACACACGGCTGACAGACTAACACTGGGCATCCGATCGTGTCCGTGTGAAAAACATACAGGCGTACCCGATTGGATGCCCAATGCGTGAAAGACAATGTGTGTGGACCTTGTGTAAAAGGGCTCTAAATCTGCAAACAAAACAGTTCTTGTTCTACGTGCCTTCACCGACTCCTGCACTGTATTCGGGGAGGGAGCCATGGTTATCGCCCAGGCTTCAAACATGTCTACCAGTCTTTATGTCCATTGGGTGGGAGTTTGGAGGGATTAGTAGTTTACACAAGAGAAGGATGTTTGTACTTTCTTTTTAGCTCACAGGAAGTGACAAGGGAACTGGCAAAATCAACAGGTATTTTCTGTACAAGCTGAAAATGTTCTTAAGACTAAAAAAGTAAATGCAATGCAGCCACTAGATTTAAAGACTGGTAAAATGCAATTGATAACATTTTTGTTGTTGGGTTTACATCCCCCATAATGGACTTATAGCTTATCTGCATTCCTGAATTCTTCATGTCAACAAAATCAGGCATCCTGTTTAAGGACAATGATTTTCCCTTCTTTTTTTTTTATAGCATATTTGTATGTGTACGCTTGTATGTTAATTTGCAGTGCAACTTTGGCGCCAACTATGGTACAGTTAAAAAGCACAGTGACCTTCACAACATCAAGTTTTACATATTATTATTATTACTACTTTGCCTCATACAAAAACATCATGCAGTTTCCAATGTTGTTGTGTTACACTTTGATCTTTACCCCTGGACTGCAGGTCAACTTCTTTCAGTGTACAATCTATATTTATTTGAAGTTGCCTATTCAGGCTTCTCAGTCTGGTCATCTCCTCTGGCTGAAAACATTGAACAAAACAAAATCACATGAGTTAACAGGAAATAAACAAATGGCTTTGTGTTAACACTTAGCTTTACAATTATTTTTCTATAGCCATTCAGAGCCAGCAAACACTGCATTGTTCTACTGAGAACAAATACTATATATCTATATTATACACACACACACACACACACACACACACACACATTACTCTGCACCTGTAAGTGTCAGCAAAACTAAATTAAAACAAAGTACTTACACTGCATTAAAGTGACACTGAACTCAGGAGTTAAATCTTAAAAATGCATTCAAGTACCTCTTAACTAAACAAAAACTTAACAAAAATGTATCTCATAATTTGTGCCGACACTGTCCTTTCTTCTGGAAGGCGACTACTTTTGTTTCCCATGGACCCTGTGTGTGTGTTGTAAAGTGACCACTGCTCCAAGCTCACCGCACTGCACCCATGATGGACTACAATTTCACATTTAGTTTACCAATTTGTATTATACTCAAAAGAGCAATATTTTACTAAACTACCATTTTAAATTCTGCAAAAAAGCTTCACTTTCAAAACGATAGGACTGATCTGACATAATGAAGTAAGGGTTGGCGGTAAAAAATAATTGAATTTTTGTCTTACCTGTTAAATTGTTTTGTTGAAGTATGTTACAGGACAAATGTATAGTATTCAGGAATGTTGGTTATGCTTCCCCTTCAGGAGATGGGACACTGGCAACAAAAGCTGTTAAGACAGCCCCTCCCAACCTCCGTTTGTAAGCAAACAATAATAGGAGTGGATCTCAAAGGAAATACAGAGAGATGGAGCTCGTACTTCAAAATAAAGAATTCTGGGGCAAGACAAAAATCCTAGTTTCTTTATCATTAATTACACGTGATGGTATTTAGGAATGTAGCAATGTCTGAGATGCAATACAAATAAGGGGTGGACAACACAGCAACAAAAAAAAAATTCAACAGGCCCATGTAAAAAGTGTAAAGAAGGGATCAGAATAGCTTGGAAAGCTGCCCGAAGAACCTTACGACCAAAGCTGGCATCTGATGAAGTCTGAACATCTACCTGGTAAAACATAACAAACGTATGAACAGGGATCCCGGCAGCAGCCTTACATATCTGAGAAAAATATGCCTGATGGTAGAAAGCCCGTGAAGCACAAACAGGTCTTGAAGATTGCTCATTGACAAGGGCGGAAGAAACCATGCCCTTAAGCCCATAGGCTTGAATTATCGGGATGCGCGTCCGGAATGTCAAAAAGGGGGACAGTTTGTCTAATAGAAGCTGTAGCTGAGATGTAACCTTGCACAACAAATACCATATATAGAAAGTGGAGAGATATCTCCTTAGTATGGCGAGGAGCAGGACATAAAGAAAGCACGATAATATGCTGGTTAAGGTGGAAGGGAGAAACTGATCATGGAAAGATTTGGCTTTTGGTTTCAAATCACCTTGACCTTCTGCAGGGTTCCTTACAGATCAAGGACCCCAACATAGAGACACATTGTGCTAAGGTGATGGCAACAAAAAGGGCAACCTTATGAGTGAGAACAGAAAGGTAAACATCATTGATAAGTTTAAAGGGTGGTTTCTGGAAAGTTAAAGGGTCTGAGACCCCTTGGTTATACAGGCAAACATGTGGGTAACGTAACGAACACCCTGTACAAAAGTTTTCATAGGGAGCAAGAAGCTAGCAGTCTTTTAAACAAAAAATGCCAGGGCCGAGATCTGTCCCTTGGCGGTGCACAAGGCCTCCAGACCGGACTGTAGAAAGACAGGATTTGTCCCAGGGAGTATTTCCCGGGGTGAAAAGGCCTTGCACCAAGAATAATATGGCTTACAGGTGCAATTGTAGACCTCACAAGAGGTCGACTTGCTAGCCTTTAAAAATTGTAGGGAAAACCAAAGCAGATAAGCCCATATTCTTCAGGACCTTGGCTTCAACAGCCAGGAAATTAAATCCAATGACCTTGAAGGATGGTGGAAAACAGATCCCTGTGGCTGAAGATCCAGAAAGGCCCATAGAGAATCTACTAGATGTTTGATGAGGTCAGAGTATTATATCCACCTGGGCAAGTTCGCTACAAGTCACCGAAATACCCTTCATTTTAATGTTGCATACTAGAGGAGTAATACAATTGAGAAGGGGGGAAAAAGTATATCAGTCTGAACAGATCCCATGGAGTCACCAGAGTGTTCACCGTTAGGGTGAGGGGATCCCTGGATGTGAAAATTACAGTTTCCAGTATTTTGATATTTTTGGGGCCTCATCTGGCAACCCCTGTCTGTGATAGAGGTCTTAAAACATGTCCAGGTCAAGAGTGACCACTCTCTGGAGTCCAGACTTTGACAAGTAAAGGAGTCTGCCTGCGAAGTTTCCATGCCTGGAAAATGGGCTGTGGATATGGCTGGTCTGTGAAGTTCCACCCAAGTCAGAATCTGATCTGCCTCTCTTTAAGCTTCGAGACTTCTGGTTCCCCCTTCATGGTGGATGTAAGCAAGTGCTATGGTGTTGTCCAACTGAATCCTAGTTGGATTGGTAGTCAAGAGGTCCAATGTTGCAGGGATTAGCTAATCACTTTGAGCTGCACAATGTTGATTGGGAGAGGAGCTTACTGTGGCAACCAATTCCCTTGGCCTGAGATCGTGTCCAAAAATCCTCCCCAGCCCAACCAGCTGGCATCCGTCGTTTTGTCCTTCAGGTAGGGTGGTAAGAAAGACTTCCTTGACTCCGGCGCTGAAGTTGTGACCCAAGTCAGAGCAAGGCGTGTCTTGGGATGTATGTGCATGTGCTGGTCCACAAACCTAATTTTCTTTCTCATGCAGCCAGGATGTTGAGTTGGCAACAGTCTGGAAAGAAACTGGGAGTAAGGTACTGCCGCAAAGGAGGCTACCTTAAGACAAAAACCTTCAAAAGTGGAGAGATTGTTGGCCCCTGAAGTGTCCGAACATGGAAGCAGAGTTTTTGGAGGTTTTTCTGTAGAAGGAAAATCCTGCACAGGGACGTGCCCAGAAGGCCCAGATACTCCAAGCAATGAGTCAGTTCCAGGGCAGATTTCTAAGGTTTCAACGCACCCATCCCTCTGCAGGGGTTGCACAGTCTGTTGGACAATAATTGATAAAGTTCCCCAGACCGTTTCCTTGGTAGGAGGTTGTCCAGGTAACCCTCTATGGGAATTCACTGTGAACAAAACAGAGCAAGTACAGAGGCTGGCTCCTTGGTGAAAACCTCTGGAGCAGTGGACAGACTACAGGGGAGAACAACTAATTTGTGCAAAACACAGTTTTGCAGGAAAGATGGGGACATGCATATATGCGTCCAGGATGTCCACAGAGGCCAGAGAATCTCCCAGCTGTAGGGAGGCAAGGATTGAACTGGTAGATTCAAAACAGAAGTTTCCCACCAAAGGAAAGTGATAACCTTCAGATCCAGGATGGGCTGAATGCCGCTGTTTGGCACAGGGACCGTAAACAGGTTTGAGTAAAACACTTGAAACTTTTCCTCTACTGGGACAAGAGTCATAACTCCTTGAGAATGGAGCTGAACTAGAACAGTGTAGAGATCTGCCAGTCTTTGCGTGGGTGTTGGCAGTTTTGATAACATAAAGGTGGAGGAGAGTGAAACCTGTAGCCCCTGACAACCAAGTTTTGGATCCAAATGTCTGGAATGTCCTAGGCCCAGGAGTCCACAATGGCTATCAATCACCCACCCTTCCCCCACATGAGCGAGTGGGGGCATTTCTTTACTGGGAGGAGGAACTGGCCACAAGCTAGGAGGATTTCTGAGTCCAGAGCTTGCAGCGGAACTGAGCTGTGGGTTTTATTTTGGACTTGGAGGCCTTTGAAGAATAAAAAGAAACTATTTTTAGAAACAAAAAAGGCAGAGGATCTCACCTGATATTTTATCTTTTATTTTATCTTATCTATATTCTTCTGTTTGAGCAAAAAGATACTTTTTTGTAACCTCCTGAATAAACATGTTCAAGGTAGTACCAAAGAGGCATTCCCTTTCAAGAGGTATACTTAACACGCCTTTTGCACAGATTCTCTGCAGACTAACACATTAACCAAAGGGTCCCCCCTCACATGTGCACAGTAAGGAGACCTATCCAGGAGACTAGGCAGATCACATGCACCATGCATCCAGGAGACTAGGCAGATCACATGCACCTGGCACCCTACACAATACCACAGGCATGAGTTCCAGGTGTTGCAGGAGAGTGGGGTTGCAGAGGATAGAACCCAGATCCCTAGCCATATCCATACCCTGTGTAGTCTGTAGGGTTCAATATTGAGTTGGCCCACCCTTTGCCGCTATAACAGCTTCAACTCTTCTGGGAAGGCGTCCACAAGGTTTAGGAGTGTGTCTATGGGAATGTTTGACCATTCTTCCAGAAGCGCATTTGTGAGGTCAGGTACTGAAGTTGGACGAGAAGGCCTGGCTCGCAGTCTCCGCTCTAATTCATCCCAAAGGTGTTCTATCGGGTAGAGGTCAGGACTCTGTGCAGGCCAGTCAAGTTCCTCCACCCCAAACTCGCTCATCCATGTCTTTATGGACCTTGCTTTGTGCACTGGTGCGCAATCATGTTGGAACAGGAAGGGGCCATCCACAAACTGATCCCACAAAGTTGGGAGCATGAAATTGTCCAAAATGTCTTGGTATGCTGATGCTTTAAGAGTTCCCTTCACTGGAACTAAGGAACCAAGCCCAATCCCTGAAAAACCAACCCGCACCATAATCCCCCCTCCACCAAACTTTACACTTGGCACAATGCAGTCAGACAAGTACCGTTCTACTGGCAACTGCCAAAAACATACAAGTCCATCGGATTGCCAGACAGAGAAGCGTGATTCGTCACTCCAGACAACATGCCTCCACTTATCTAGAGTCCAGTGGCGGCATGCTTTACACGACTGCATTCAACGCTTTGCATTGCACTTGGTGATGTAAGGCTTGGATGCAGCTGCTCAGCCATGGAAACCCATTTCATGAAGCTCTCTATGCACTGTTGTGCCAATCTGAAGGCAACACGAAGTTTGGAGGTCTGTAGCTATTGACTCTGCACACAGTTGGCGATTTCTGCACGCTTCAGCATTCGCTGACCCAGCTCTGTCATTTTACGTGGCCTACCATTTCGTAGCTGAGTTGCTGTTTTTCCCAGTTGCTTCCCCTTTGTTTTAATACCACTAACAATTGACCATGGAATATTTAGTAGCAAGGAAATGTCATGGAACACCTAAATCAGATGATTTGGAGGGTGTACCAATACTTTTGGCAATATAGTGTATCACACGTGTCATACAAGTCAACGTTACTGGGCCGCCCAGGGTCCATTCTTCAGGGCGACATAGTGCCTACATAGTATCACTATGTCGCCCCGAAGAAGGAAGCCTGCATAAAACATCGGCTTATATGCCGCATGTGACACATGTTCAATAAACTGAACAAGGAAATACGTGCACAAGTGCTAGTGATTTTGCATCTAATATCCATAACCCAGACACCTAAGGTTTCGCATACAGACAGAGCTGCAACAGCAGACTGCAATAAAGGGCAAAGGAGGCTTTGGAAAGTGCTTCTAGACTTTTGTCTACTGGATCGTTGAATGCCAAAAAAGTTCCCTAAGTGGGGCAGTTTAGGTTCTGTTCAGACAGTTAATGGCTTACATAGGGTACAACAAAACCCTATACCTTCATAGGGCATTGCTGTGCAAAACTTTTAGGAGCGGCAAAATACTTTACCTGGGTTAGGCCAATCACCATAGAAAATGGGCTGTAACAGTGAAATAACAGGAATGGACTTCTATAGCTAGTGCTCTTTTTTTTTTGTTAAGAGACCCCAGACTGGTAACCTTAGGCGCAACAGGCTCAGGTTGTTTTAGGTCTAAACACGTGGGTATGGTGTCAGTGAGCACTGCAATGGTGTCTCTTAGTTTATTATAATCCACTGTGGGCGGATAATAAGCTGGCTGTCTCTGTGCTTATGATCCATCATTACTGTGCAAGCAAGATGTATTCCCACAAGGGTGGGAGAGGGAGGGGTTATGCAGGGCTGTCCCAACAGCTTTGCCAGTGGCCAATCTCCTGAAGAGGGTGGCTTAACCATACGTTCCTGAATACCATCCTGTGTCCCGTAATAAACGATAAAGAAATTTAATTTAGGCATGGAATTGACCAAAGATCAGCTTGTGTATGCTCGCTCATAGTTCATTATATTGTTATGACTTACAGTTGGAATTGATGTGGTGCAGCTCACTCTTCTGAGGCGTCTATGCATCAGATCATGTTCCATTCCATTCACTTCAGCCTTCAGCAACTCCAGCCCTTCTTTTTCAAGTTTTAGCTCCTTTGCAAGTCTCTCCATCCTTGCCCGCTGGTGCAACAATAAGGCTTTGAATAACATGTAAATATTTATTAAAAGCTAGCATGGCAATCCACACTTTACATTATTTGTAGATAATTATTAAGAAGTAAACAAAATCTTAAGTGGCAGCATGCTCCAGTAAAGTGCTCCAGTCACATTATCCACCCCTACTCACCATCATCCATTCACAATATGTCTTGTATGTTTTTCAAAGAACACAAGACATTCTGTAATTGGAGAAAAGGTGATGTCACATCCTCGCCCCCTCCTCTCTTTCTCCAGTCGATCCAATAGATGATAGTGAGAAAGGGCCGGTGATGTGACCAGAGCACTTTACTGCTCAAGTGACAACTCTACTTCTCCTTAGTGTCTGGAAGCTGGGCATTGTGTGCAGAAGACTGCTTGCTGCAAGGTAAGATGTTTATACTTTGCAGAAGCTCTCTATGCATAACACCCAGCTTTTTGGGGGGGATAATTTATTGACTGTGGCTTTAAAGTGGAGCTTGAACTATGCTTCTCCATGCAGTGGGTCAAAAAATGAAATGTTAGTTAATATACTTAGCTTAACCCCGTCCACCAATTGCAGTGCCTAGGTAAGGAGGTCATCTTTACCCTTCCGGTGAGATCTTGGGGAATGCAGAGTAGCTCATATCTCACAAGATGCTCCTGCATCGGCAGAAGTGTCATCTTGCAAGATCTGGGCTATTCTGCATTCCCCAGAATCTATTCAGAAGGATGGTGACGCCCCCGCCCTGCAGTATGCAAGATGAGGGAAAGGTAAAGTATATTACCTTTTTTTTTGTTTTTTGAGTGTTTTTCCATGGGGGGCTCAGAACATAAGCGGACATTGCTTGAAGTTGCTTTGACATCATTCATGTGAAAAATCCAGAAGTTAAACTACTGGGAGATATAAAAGGCCTCTATTTAAACCAATTACGCTTGTGAAACATGAGAGGTTTTAGCTGGTTTGCAGTGCTGGTATTTGCTGTTACATACACTGTTACACTGGATTTGCTGTGAATTTTAATAAAGTCTTTAGTACTGGCATTCTCAGGACAGTGTGGTCTGTTCGTATACTACTACTACATTCCAAGGTAGAGATGCACCTATTAGACCAAAACCTGGGGAGTCCCGGTGGCAGCTAAGGAATTAGAGCAGTGAGATTTCTTTTGGCTCTACATGTTTATGCACCACTCACTTAAGTAAAATAAGAGGGTCTCTGATGAAAGTGCCTTTCAACACCCCAATGACAAAGCCAGGGCCTGCTAAAATGCTCAGTGCTCATATGCAGGGTGTGCATTGTGGGAAGGAAGCAGGAGGCATGCATTTTATACAGCACCATGAGGAGAGAAAATGGGTGGTATCCATGAAACAAGTGAAGAAAAGTTTCATATGCTGACATCTTATGATTGCAGATGTGCTTTTTTTTCTCTATAGTGTTTAGAGATGTTCCTCCACAGGTTTCCTTAAAGGAGAACTATGGGGTCAGTGTTTTTCCCCATAGTTCTCCTTAGGGTAACGGGAGGACACAAACTAGCATCCTCCTGTCACCCTAGGCTCAGCTGCTGCTCGCATCTGAGCCGACCTGTGACAGTCTCATTGTCACAGGTCGGCTTAGAACTATGAGGTGAGTGGAAATCACTCATCTCATAGTTCTCCTTTAAAAAAGAAAATATAGTTTATGTTCTAAGAATTTAGGGTGAAATCTATCAAAACTGGAGCAGACAAATTATGTAGCAGCTGTGAACGGCAACCAATCAGCTTCTATCTTCAGTTTGTGCAGTTAAGATTTGAAAATGAAACCGAGATGCTGACTGGCTGCCATGCACGGCTGCCCCAGATTTTGTCTACTCCAGTTTTGATAAATTCCCCTTTAAGTGTTTATCTTTAGTTATTATTTCCCATTAATATACAAGAGGCTCTCAGTGCAGGTTACAAAAAAAAAAAAAACACCAACACAACTGCTGCTTATAGGGGTCATGGGATTACAAAGTCTTTTGTGTCGTATGTGGGATGCTGATCTAACAACACTCAGCTCAGTCTAATGCATGAAAAGTTTTGGTGGCCTCCCTTAATGTCAGTTCCAGAATCCTTTGACGGCGTTGCTTAAAGCAGGGTTGGACAAACGAATATGGAATTCAGGAGTCAGTCTGTCCAATCCAGAAGCCAGCAGGACTTTTTTTAGGGGCCAGCTTCATTGACAACAACAAGGGAAAACCTTAAAAGTTACGCACTGGCATTAGCTACCTGGGTCCTAGGACATGTCCAGCCCTGGCTTAAAGTAACCACTTCTGTTGATCTTTCTGGTTACTAATAGTGATGGGCTCGGGCGTGTTCGCAGCTCCACGTGCTGAGCCCGCCAGGAAGCTGACAGCGCCAATCACAGGTACTGAGACATATCCGGATCTCTGCAGCTGCAGACCGGGATAATGTCTCAGTGCCTGTGATTGATGCTGTGGCGCTCTCAGCTTCCTGGCGGGATCGGCACGTGGAGCTGCGAACACGCCTGAGCCCATCACTAGTTACTAATAGTACCAATGCACATTTGTGCCAATCTTAGATCCGATAAAAAAAATCAGCACAACTGAAGAAGATAGATTATAAAACACATCAGGTAAAATAAACTCCTGTTAAAACAAGTGTAATATTTTTAAATAATGAAACCTATTTTCCTTTACAAAAAAAATGCTTCTCTTAAAAAGAGAAAGACATAAAAAACAGTATGCTTTCCTTGTATTTGCTGTGTTTAGTTTTCACCTGCTCTAACTGCCATCAAAGTAATGCTAGACGGATACCTGAAAGTCTCCTACAATCTGATTAAAGCCATTTCTGCATCTCAGAGAAGCTCTTGTTTAAAACTCACTCATGCTCCTGCAAATCTCTCTTCAAGCATTAGAACTGCGGTCCCCAATATTCATCATAACACATATACATCCATGCCCTTAAAAGGCACAACCAAAATACATACCTGTTAAATCCACATGATTCTCTTTCGCACATAAGGAATGCATATTTATTTTCCGATTCTGCATACATGATAATGCATTACTAGCATAATCCCACATGGATTATGGATTAAGCAGCGCACATACTTGTGACTCATTGGAAACATTACATAGTGCAGAGACCCACACGAGCACTATAGAAACAGAACTAGTAGAGCTGCAATAAGGATATGAACTCTTAGATCAATGGGTACGACATTTCCAGAACTGAAATAGATTGTAGGGATATTCTGCAATGTCACAGCAACGTACATTCTAGGGTGTTTGAAATGTTTATTTAATATAATGGCATTGGTGAACATAATGAACTATTTTTCCATGCGTATGGTCTACTTATCTACTGGTATCAGTTGGTCCTATAATTTATCGTGACTATAACATATGGCTGTGTTAAGAATAACAGTCAATTTCTCAATTAAATCACCTCATACGGCGTCCAGCCGTCCTTGCTTTAGGTAGAGCTGCCCATATTCCCGCATCTACCTAGAGCGAGGACGGCTGGACGCCGTATGAGGTGATTTAGTGCAGTTTGAAGTCCAGCCGTCCTTCCCCATCTCTCCTAACTGAAACTCCATACAAGCTCTGCCTGGGAGAGAATGTGCAGAAGCCTGAGCTTTGCAGCCCTAGTCACGATTGCAATGCTTTCCAGGCTTGAATGCAAATATTAAAGAAATGCATATTTTTAAAAATATGTTATGAATTATGCATTTCTTTAATTTCTGCAAAAGGTGAACGTATCCTTTAACTTATTAACAACTAGAGAAATTAATTGACACAAATGGTAAAGTGGTGTGCGGATGGAAACATTCGCACAACCCTTCAGAGCAATCAAGCAGAGGTAGACGAAGGAAAACAGCAGAGTTCCTCTAGGTCTCTAAGAAAAATAAATAAATAACAGTACCTTGGGTATATGCGTAATCATCTGATCCAGAACTGGAACTTCGATGGTATTTGTGTATGCCCTTTTCAACTCCCGATTTTGGCATCAGCGAAATTGGTTGTATAGGTTCTGGAGCACCAGGATGCTGCTCTTGGTCCACAATATTTAGAAGATTTTCAGTAGGAGCCCGTGCAACAGTAATTTTGAAAACAGTCGGGTTAGATGGAGACATCAGTACACGAGGAGAAGTAGAAGAGCCAGGGGTGGTCGGTGGTTGAGAATAGGTTATATATAAAGGATTAACACCATAAGGAGTCTTTGGCTGACCAGGTATTGCCCTTGAAGGTGAACCTGGCCGTGCATTTGAGACATATGCAGAATGCGGACTTCGCTGGCAGGGTTGATTACTTATTGGTGAAGGACTTCTATTTATTGCATTTCCTGGTCTTTGTTGTGATTCAACTGTAATTTCTATCTTGTTCATCCCGGGAGCCTTGTTCATGCCAGATCCATAGGGAAGATAAGATACAGAATGGCTACTTTGATTTGTATAAGGAGGTGGAGTTTGCGAATAATGAGTAGAAACTGTTGAGGGACTAGGGGGCATAAACACATGTGAAGTCTGGTGACTTAGCTGATTAGGCTGCACTTGATGCTGTGGGGAGCTATAAGGAGACGTGCACTGTGATGTTGGAGGCGAATGAAAAGCAGACTGTGGAATTTGAGACTGCTTAGGTGAATACTGTGTAGGTTGGTAACTCGGAGGAAATACTGGAAGAGGGCAAGGACTGTAGTTTGGGTGAGGAACTGGAGAAGACTGAGGCCATGGTGTGTTTTGGGGGGTTTGTCTTCCTGGAGAATTTTGAGAAGTCGGTCTAATGTAAATAGGATTTGGAGACCCATAATGATTGTTCTGCACTTGAGGAAGAATCTGTAAAGCTCTGGGCACATTGTGAGCAGAGGGTATATTTTGTGATACTGTTACAGTTATAGGATTTGCACTGTAGCGAGGTATGTGCATATAATTTGGCAGGGAAGCTTGCATAGCTGATGTATTGACACTTTGCTGCTGAATAGGCTGTGGGGGTGGAGTTGGTGAGTTTCGGTCATTCAAGAAAAACGAATTGTAATTTTGTGGCACTATTGCTGGGGCAGAATGAGGCTCTTGAACCAAACATATGAGCTTCCCAGAAGCACGCTGAGGGTCAATGTGCCCATCACTTGAGCTGTGAACCAGTGAACGACCATTCATTTGTGTTACCTCTCCATGGAAATTGGTGCCTGGGTGAATACCAAGATTGATGTGCAAAAGATTGTTTGTTCTAGTGTCCTCTGGATTGTGGCCCTCCATATAAAGGTATTTACAGCTCTCTTGTGATAGGACTCGGCAGCAGGCATCAATGTTGCTGTTATTCTTCAATGAAATATAAAAAGGTAAAAAAAAAAAATGTAAATTAGAAAAACCTTCAATTCGTAAAACAAGTATTTATTCAAGTGTGTGCAATTAGATTTTTTTTTTACTAAAGCACACCTGTACCGAGTGAAGTATGAAGGCTGCCATTGCTGACCTTCTGAAAATACTAATTGACTGGCAGTGTTTGGTAAATGCCAGCATAGCCTGTAGGCTGGGACTGGTTACAATTTAGTATTGAACTCAACAACACAAAAGGGACTGTCATTTCTATCGTGTTCATGCCAGATCCATAGGGAAGATAAGATACAGAATGGCTACTTTGCTTTGGATAAGGGGGTGGAGTTTGCTGATAATGAGGAGAAACCCTTGAGGGACTAGGGGGCATAAATACATGTAAACTCTGTTTGAACCTAGATTTTTTTTTATGAAGGAACACAAACAGTTGGAAGATCCTATGTAACCTCTAATTTAAGCCTATACCTACAGATAATTTGTATTATCATGGGGTTGATGGTCAAAAAGGTGTAGAAGATAATATTATTCATATTAAATGAACCATTGTGTAAAAAAGCCTTCCTGTGTTCTACACAAACATAGCAGATAAGGCACAAAAGAGTAAAAACTACCCATCTGGCAATATCCACAGTCTTTTTATGGCGCAGTAACATAGGTACGGATATTGACCTAAAGTCACAGTTCTACCTCACTTTAAGGGCATCTCTATGGGAAAATTAAACTACAGCTAAAGAAATAAGTACAAGCCACGATGCTGGTTTAGTAAATCTAAGTTGTGCGGAAGGTGAAGAGGCACAATTCTGGCTGTGTAGTAAGAGAAGAAGTAAAGGCAGCACATTCTTCTGGAGCCTAGCCACAGCTACAACTGCTGTGTTTCCCATGACACTGCAACAAAAGTTGGTGCATCTCCCTTTAAAAGCCATCTTTTGTATGGTGAGTAATCATCTGTTTTTTTCCATCTTATATACTAAAAGGAGAACTATGAGGAGAGTGATTTTCACTCAACCTCATAGTTCGAGCCGACCTGTGACAATGAAACCGTCACAGGTCGGCTTTATAGACCGGGAAGTGAGCGAACACATACCGTCGCTCGCTCACTTTCCGATCATCTCCCTGCAGAGAGCCATCTGCCTGCAGGGATTCCCCCCTCCCAGCTCTGATCCTCCAGCGGTGAGTGGAGAAACGGACAGGGGAGGGGGCAGGCACAGCTGGCTCTGCCTCTAGATAGGCAGAGCCAGCTGTCACTCACGCAGCTGGGTGGATATCGACAGCATTGTCAGGATCCGTCACGGCTGCGTTGATCTCGGTATATAGTGAGCAATAGTCCGGTATATACTGAGTTTTGGGTCACGGGAGGACTTAAAAATATGAAGGATGGGAGGCCCCAAGAACTTTAAGCCTTAGGAGGTACATTTTTAAAGGTTCTGCCCAGGGTATAAAAATGTCCTGCACTCGTCAGCGCCATCTAGGGGAACTAGTGTCGTGCGAAAAGTATCCATCTGACGGAACGATTATTGATTAACTCCATAATGTGCTTGTATGCACAGCATATTGGAAAATTATGGCAGCCTTACCTGCCAAAGCAATCCCCTGCAGCGCTGCTGCTTGATTGGCTGAGTCCCGATAAATCAACTCCCATGCATGCGCATGGGGAGTTACTTCATCTTGGCAAGAATCCTGCTGATCCTGTGTATTGGGCTCAGTATAAAAAAAAAAAAAACAGGCATGTAGAAGCTTCTATGGCAGAAAAGACTTACATGGCCTCTTCTGTCATATAAAGCCTGTCGGTCAGCAATTAAAAAAAAAAGGCTTTGCTTCCACTTTAAATTATAAGACTTTGGGGCACTAGGTTTTACCTGCATACCCTTCCTGTCTCTAGCTGGATACATCAATTGCTTGTGTGTTGTACATTATGGAAAATCCATTGCAAAAACTCAATACTATTGTGCGTTTGAAATGCCTGGAGACGTTGAAGAAATGGGAATTTCAGGAGGGGTATGTTACCACGGGAGTTTAACTAGACAGGGAAGACAGAAGGCACCCTACTAGCCAGCAACCCTCTACCGGATATATCAGTTTTGAGGAGCCTCAAATAATTTTATTGTACATTTTCAATATTAAAAATAATGCAAAACAAACCAGCCAATACTTTCCACTAAAGCAAATAATAGACTATTATGTCTATGAAGCAGGAAGTCAGGTGTATAATACAGGTGAATACTCGAATAATTAAAATATCGTGCAAAGTTAATTTATTTCACTAATGCAACTTAAAAGGTGAAACTAATATATGAGATAGACTCATTGCATGCAAAGCAAGATAATTCAAGCAGTGATTTGTCATAATTGTGATGATTATGGCTTACAGCTCATGAAAACCCCAAGAACCCCAAATCCACAACCTCAAAAAAGTAGATTATTACATGCAATCAATAAAACAAGGATTGTGCATAGAACAATATCGGACCTCTGAAAAGTACAAGCATGCATATGTACTCAGTACTTGGTTTGGGCCCCTTTTGCAGCACTTACTGCAATTACTTTTGCACGATATTCTAATTATTCGAGTTTCACCTGTATATGATTGCTAAAATGATCCTAAAAATGATGATTACCACCAACAATAGGCACATTACATGTGTCAAATTATACTATAAATCCAAGCCGATAATAAAATGAATATTGAGGTATGCCAAAGCTCTTAGGCTTGTACCTAATGTTTTTGAGCCTGTTACATTACTGAAAATAAAAAAGGGAATATTCACTGGCTACTAGCGCAATTTACCTGCTCTTAAACCAATTAAAGCAGATCTTCTAACCCCCCTCTGTCCTTTCTACCCAAGCCTACTCATGAATGGTAAAAGAGCAGTTAAACTAAACCTGTAAGCAGTAAAAAGTAATGTCGTAACCACTTGTATACATCAGGCACCTCCAGATCACCCTATTATAAATGAAAGAATATACGCTAGGAGAAATGTGGGGCCTGCCATTGTTGACATGCTAGTTGCAGAGCTGGTACTTATCTGAAAAAAAAGCAAATTTGAATGTTGACTTCACTGACTGCATGATTTTCCCAGGTCAGTGACAGAGCATTGAAGTCATTAACCACCTCCGGGCCGGCCGTAGTAAAAAAACGGCCGGCCCGAGCTCTCTAGATCTGAGCGGGCGTCTTTAGACGTCCGCTCAGACACGCCCCCCCCGCGCGCGCCGCTCGGCGCGCGCGGGAAATGGCCGTTTTTTAAAAACAGGCAGCGATGCCTGTCACCATACAAGCGATCCGCCGGCTGTAGAGCCGGCGGATCGCGTGTATGGGGTGCCGATCGGTCCCGTCCCCCCCCCATCCGCGGCCCCCCCCGCCGTTGTACCGCTGATCCCGGGCTCCGCTGTGCCCGGTGCGAGCCCGGGATCAGCATGTCGCTTGTGACACAGGGGATCAGAGAGAGCTCGGTACACGAGCTCTCTCCGGTCCCCTCTCCGCTGCAAGAATGCGGAAGTGTTGTATAATACATCACTTCCGCATTCTTGTGTCACTCTCCAGCTTCAGAAGCTGGAAAGAAGCTGATGGAGCAGATCTCTGCTTCATCAGCTTCTTTTGGGGGGTCCTAGGTGACATTAGGGGTCTTGGAGACCCCTGATGTCTCCATAAAGAGGACCTGTCACATATTTTGCTATCACATAGGGGGGTTTTTATTAGCCCCCGTATGTGATAGCAATAAAGTTTAGTGGGAAAAAAAAAAGTGAAAAAAAAATTAAGTCCCCCCCCCCAAAATTTAAAGTTACACCATAAAAAAGAATAAAAAAACAAAAAAAAAATGTTTAAGTCCCCACCCATACATACACGCATGCAAACATGCGTCGGGGGCGCATACGTGCAAAAAAGACGATTGCGCCCATTACGCCGCACATGTTACATATCGCCGCGAACGTCGGAGTGAGAGCAATAATTGTAGGGCCATCAATCACTGATAACACTAAACTGATGAGCGGTAAAAGCTTTTAAAGCGTCGCCCATGGCCAATTTTGGGTACGGTAATTTTCTGCGATTTCGCGGGTGCGCGCAATTTTAAAGCTTGACATGTTTGGTGTCTATTTACCCGACGTGACCCGATCTTTTATATTTTACCAAAAAACTGGGTAATAATAAATGTTTCCTAACATAATGTTAAAAAAAACTTTTTTTTCCCCAAATTTTCTGTAATTTTTCCTAATTATAGTAAAAAATAAAAACCCCAGTGGTGATTAAATACCACCGAAATAAAGCTCTATCTGTCCCCAAAAAATGGTATAAAATTCATTTCAGTACAGGGCTGCATGACGGAATAAACGTCAGTCAAAGTACCGCAGCACTGAATACTGAAAAATGGCCTGGCCAGGAAGGGGGTCTAAACACCTGGTCTTGAAGTGGTTAAATCAATGCCTCCATTGGTACAGACAATGGTACAGACAATGGTAGTCATGGTAAACTTTAAAACCGCAGTGAAGTGATCAATATGTATTTTCATAAAAATTTGAACTTGTGTGATAGTCACCAGTAAACTATACCCATCAGATAGTGACTGAATGTGAATAAGCCGCATGTGCTCCAATACATAGATCCAACTTTACATCTGCATTCATTTTTTTTGTTTTCTAAAGCAGCTACTAGGTTTTTATTTGGAAGATAGTGGATTCTAAAGATCATGCCTTGATGCAATATTAAGCACACAGTAGTCATATAAGACAGTTCGTACAGACAAATCAAAATTTCAAGTACCAAATGACTTGAACTCAAAACATGAAGATTTGTTTTGTTATAGGGAACATTTAGAAATGTTAAGCAGTACTAAGCCTAAGCAGTACGCTGAAAGATTTATCTTTTTTTTCATATCCCCTCTAAAAAAAAAGAAGGAAAGCACTTCCCAATATGTTGGAGTGCCTAGGCCTTATAGCTGTGTATCTGGAGTGTGAGATCTAAAACACTACTGACTCTGACTGCTACTGAGGTTTGAAGATGTCACTACTGTGCTGCTCACTGTTCTCCTTGCTGGAGGTTCTGAAGTGAGGTGGCAATGCCTTTTCTCCAATGAGATGGCCACCTTCACACACAGTGCAGAACAAAGTATTGTAAGTTAGTAATGAGGGAAAGATCAGCTGCAGCGAGACCGCAGGCAATGCTTCCGACTAGTCTTTTGCCCTCTGCCTGCCTTTTTTGTGCATAGCTTCTAAAGTTCATTTCCTCTCGACATGTAGAATCTATAACATTAGAGGATACCTGGAATAAATTAAATTTTAAAGTGCCTGTGTGCTTCTTCTCTAGGTATGGTCATACAAGTGCCTTTGTGGTACTACTCTTGGCTATACCCAAGTTGAGTTTCTCAAAATCTGTACTACCTGAAGAGTTGTTATTTTTCACTATTGATGCCCTTCAAAGATAACGAATACTTTTCCTGTTCAGGGCAAAGTAAAATGCTTGCTTTGAGCATGGAGAATAAAGAACACATACTTACCTTCAACTCATCCCCCCCACCACCCAGTTTCTCCCTTTCTGACTGAAATCCAGTACCTCTAAATATGGAGGTACCAGTGGTTGTGCCTCAATGTAGTGGTCAATGTCTGAGCATTGTCACATAGGGGGAGGCCTCAACTCTGTGTTAGCTCTGACACAGCATGGAAGCCTTCTCCTCACAATTCCTGCTTTAAAGAAAAGTTTCTGTCTATTGAAAATGGAAAAGAACAGGTTCAATTGAAGTATTCCCTAATACTGGAAGTGATAACATGTACTGTAGGAATAGTAATTAGTGACACAAGATTTACTTTATGCCAGATTGGAATAGAACCATGACATAAATGTTGTACTATGTAGCATCACCCTGAATTAGACTCTTAAGTGGAATGACACTAGTATGCTGCACAGCAGAACAAGTGTGATATTACACTGGCTGATGCTTTCTCCATATTCGTATATAAAAATCCTGAACAGCAAACACAGTACTTGGCAATGAAGCAATACATACCTGAAACTAAAAGAGAGAGAGAGAGAGAGAGCCTCATGTATCAGAAGTGTCTGCGAGGAATCTGTGTGTGATGCCTTCAACAAACAGCTTCCAACAGTCATTTTAAAAGTACAGTGTACAACAGTAAAATCATATGGCTTCCATAGGCAACACAGGCACTATCCTTTCATAAAACATGAAAAAGTTGGACTTGATGGACGTATGTCTTTATTCAACCTCAAATACTATGAGATACAGTACTTAAAGTGATATTAAAGTCAAAAGGTTTTTAAGCTATTTCAAATGCTGATGAAAATCCCTTACAATGGATGGTGCTCCTTAATGTTAACACGGTTTAGCTTCCTGTAGAACCAGCTGGTCCCGAGCACTGGTCCTGATATCCTGTCATGGGGCCTGTGCACACCTATGTGTCGCATTAAATCATATGATACTGTGAGATTAATACACCCTACCATGCAACGCACCTACCGCGCATCACAGTGCAGCAGGTGCGTTGCATTGTTATTCATTTGAAAGGCATCCCAACACTTTAACACAACCCTTGTGTGTGCTAGTAAGATCTGTGGGTCTACACACACACTAAAGATTGGGCACCAGCACTCCAAATAGAGAATACCGAAACAGGCCCCTCACAGTACTAGGCAGGGGGCTCTCCCAAAGAGAGACCCCCCTCCTGGGTGGGAGGAGACAGAGAACCCTGCATAAGGGCACAGAATCTCCTCCCTACATCAGGAAAAGGCCCCGAAGGAACCTGCACCCGCTGCATCTGTGGGTCAATGCCAAAAACAGGCCAATCGTGTCGTGCATAAAGTGCTATAAATAAATCTAAAGTGCCAGTGCACCACGCTGACAGGCCTTAGGGGCCAGAGTGCAAAAATATTGCCCCGGACTAGCAATAAGGTCTGTCCAAGAGGCGATGTGCAGAATATGCAAGGTGGTGTGTGACCAAGTGATCAGTGAGTCAATGTGGGATCCCATACCCAAGTGACTTTCTGAGCACCCCTGGGATGCCACCCCCAGGGGGCACAACACCACAGGCTCTGCCACAGGCTCTGCCACCTCACAACCCTCCAGCCTCGACCAAGCTTCGCAGTCAGTAGGCAATAGTGCCGAGGAAACTCCCCCCTCTTCCAAAAAGGAGTCGCCTTGAGCACCTACCTTCACTCCAGAGAGTACTAAGCAACTGTCCATCCCAAGGACGGTCCATGCTTTTCCCCTCTGAAATTGATAGGAACAGATACTACACTTGATCTTAGCCAAAAGGAAATGCAGCATACCCCATAAATGTAATGTTTTGGGGCCATGCAGGATCCCATTCTGAAAGCAAGACATGTGATCATGTCTCACCACGTCTTGCCTGAAGGGGATCCTGCGTGACCCCAAAACATTGCATTTATGTGATATGCTGCATTTGTGTGCTGGTGCCCCATCTTTACTTTGCGATTGTGACGGCGCCATCCGTTGGTCACCGCAGCACCCACCAGTTGTTTTTGGACTTGAGTGCAATAGGTTCATGGTCAGGAGTGCAATGGGTTCATGGACTACTGGTTCACATACACACAGGCACAACAAGGCGAGACATTTGCATCCTCCTGTTTTCCACTCCTTCTCCAAGCTAGTAGGTGGACAACTGCTTAAGATTGTACTCTCCTTTGTGATCTTGTACTGGACAAGAAATTCAGGGAAGCCGAACTGAGAGAGTTGTCAAAAAAAAAAATAAGACAGTGTCTTATTTTCGGGGAAACACGGTAGGCGTTTGGAATCATGGTAACTGTAAGAGTTTGGGCAAAAAAATATAAAGAAATACTTTGCTGGACAATATACAGAACATTTGTTTGATCTGGATTCATTACTGAAAATACTTGTTTGAGAGTTTAATAATACTTTAACCCTTTCGTTGCCACTGACGTGAGGCTTACGGCACAACACAACTGCTTCCAGGTGGCCATTAACTCGACATTATTGGTTATTTATCACCTCAACACAGTTTTAGCTTTTAGATTTAGTTGGAAAAGTTTTATTTTTGTGCACTAGTTGGAAAAGCATTATTTTTGTGCACTGATACTGAGTTTAGTGTGCTTTTATCTATTGAATTGTGTAATTTTTATCGGTTTAAAAATATTGATTTGACAAACATTTGCACAATTATCGCAGGACCTACAAAATTAGTAGCACCGTCTTTTTATTCTACCGGGCCTGTGCTTTCAGAAAATATATGGGTGGGGGTCTTTTACAAACGCTAGCAAAGCAGCAGTAGCGAATCTAAACAATGGGAACTATTGCAAAAATGGTGTGGCCAGCTGAGGTTAAAAGTGTTCCGGAGGTCTTGGCAGTTAAAGGGTTCATGCTAGTAGCACGGGAATAAACAAAACAAAAAACAGATTCAAGGAAGGTGTCAATTTTGTAAATGTTCTAACAAAAGGCCAGCGCGCACATATATTTCTGTTAAGGGTGGAAATTGGATGGTATTATCACCCATTGGCTTCAGGAAGGAAGGACAGTGTCAGCACCAATTCAGAGATGATTTGAGGATATACAGCCGAGTGATACACAAAAAAGATACATTTTTGCATTTGCATTTTCAAGATTGAACTGGCTGGACAAAGGCTTTGCTTGGTGTACTTTAGAGCTGCTAGCTGCCAAGAAGCTGGGGATGCAATCAGCAGCTCCCACAGCTCTGCCCCTCTACTCTTATGTTCAGCATACCTCAGAACCCCTAACTGCCAAGGAGCTGTGGATGCCATACACAGAGTGAGGGAGGGATAGGGCTGTTGTACCTTCATGGCTCTGCCACTCTTCTGCTCAGCATAGTTCAAAAGTTAAGGATACCATAAGCAGAGTTAGAGAGTAACAGAGCTACTCAACCTCAAAAAACCTGCCTCTGCTGCTCTTTTAGCTCATCATATCTCAGAGCACCAAGCTGCTGAGGATGCCATAAGCAGGGTTAGATAGGGACAGAGCAGCTCAACTTACACAAACATGGCTCTTCTGCTCAAAGTTCCTTGCGAGGGCCTGGCCCTTCCCGACCTGAAGACATACTACTACGCGGCGCTCCTTGCCCAGATTCTTGACCGGAAACACCACGGAGCGCACAAACTCTGGGTCTCCCTGGAATCACTCATCTCACCGGTGCTCCCTTTCTCGGTACCCTGGATTGCCCCATCTCACCGCTCTCATTCATCGACCCTCCCTTTTGCTCTTCCTCCGCTTTTAAAAGCATGGGATCTTCTTCTCAAAACTCCTGCCTTGTCCTCTTATGTGTGCCCTATGACTCCCTTAATGGGCAATCCGGCGTTTCCACCGGGCTGCATCTCCACTAGTTTCCTTTGTTGGTCAGCCACAGAGCCTTCACCCTTGACCGAGGCCCTCGCAGGATCGGCCCTGAAGTCCCTGGCCACCCTACTTGAGGACCGTCCCCACACGCCCGGAGCCTGGCTATTATATTTTCAACTTCGTGCGTACTATACCACGTTGGGGGACCGGGCCACCCTACATCGCCCTCTCTCCTGGTTCGAGTCCCTCTGTTGTCTGGATGACCCGCCTACCCATGTTATCTCTCTCCTCTACCGCCAGCTGCTTCCGATGCGATTCCAGGGACGTTTGTCGTTCATATCCAGTTGGGAGAAGGACTTAGGGGTTACCCTTACTGATGAGTAGACTCGAACCGCCTGCTTTCTTTATTACTCAGACTTTCAGTGGCCTGCTCGGCTCAAGAAAAAGGCTATAACATTTTAACTCGATGATACCGTAGCCCAACCCTCCTAATAAAATATTTCCTGATAGGCCCTCACTATGCTGGCGATGCCTGGCTGCGGAGGGGACCCTCCTGCATATTTGGTGGGACTGTCCGCTACTGCTGCCATTCTGGAACAGGGTCTTTAACGTTTATAACCAGGTCATTGGAACGGATCTAGTAGCCTCGCCTAAGATAGCTCTCTTCTCTATTCTACCTGGCTCCATAGCCTCAGTTAAGAGGGACCTACTCAGCTTCCTCTTGGCTGCGGCCCGGAACGTGATACCACGCCATTGGAACACTGTGGTCACCCCGACCTTGCAGGAGTGGATTGCTGAAGTGTGTTTGATCATGCGCTTTGAAAAGCTGGCGGCCTCTTTACATGAGCGTCAACCTCAATGTGCAATCTTGGACCCCTTGGATTTTATACATGGACTCAGCGGCATTTAGGGCCCTGTAATTTGGCCAGTGGCCCCCTGATGGACTCTTGACTAGTGCATTGCATCTGGTATATCTAAGTGTGCCACCCTCAGTGACGAATGTACCATTGGGTCCAGCGGAAGCTCCTCCTCCCCCCTCCCCCTACTAAGTGTCTCTCCGCTTATATGTTCCCCGACTTGACTTGTCCCTCTACCTGGCAAGTACCCTGCGGTATTTGAGCTGAATGTACCCATATGCATGCATATATGCTTGTACTGTACTGTATTGCATTGATCTCCATGTTTGCATGTCTTTCCCGTTACTTGTCTTAAAACCGTTAATAAACACTTATTTAAAAAAAAAGTTCCTTGCGAGGATGTAGTCAGCAAAGTTAGAGAGGGACAGAGCTGTGGGTATAGAGCTATCAGCAGGTCAGTACTGCACACCGACACCTTGTAATAATGCAATATATCCTCTATTATTGTGAAATGTGCACATTTTTACTCCCGCCAGCAGCTACAGCAATGACAGAGGTCACTGTCAATGCCACTGCCCATCCACACTGTGTGTAGGCTGATGGCTACTGGAAGATGTTGATTTGCAGGGTGCAGGATGTGATGTAGGGTACTTTATGAATAGATATCCTGATGTCACTGATAACATCATTCTTGAAACCTAGAGGCCATTGTCTTTTGTGCAGAAATTGATGGGAGATCTATAATTTAGAGTTGTCACTGGAACATGATGAAGATTAAATCTTCCAATGGGGACACCTGTTCTGATGGCAACTGTCAATACCCCTCACTTTGTAGAGATTTCCTCTCAATGCCTATTGCATCTCAGGAACAAAGACAACAAAATTACGCAGACAGGGGTTTTAATCCTACTCTATCAAAAAATTAAATATTTTGTATTTTCATACACTTTCATCTTTTGCTATTCAATCTATTCCCAAATTTCCTCTCTGCCTGCTGCAAAAAAAAACAACAGGTTAAAACACAGTGCTTTGTTATCAGAATACCCAGTATGCTCTGCAACTTAAAAAAGAGAACTATGGCCCAATCTTTTTTGGCCACAGTTCTCTTAAGGGTCACAGGACGACAGTAAAATCAGCATATAGCAGGCTATAGCCAGCAACATGGTGACAGCGCAGATCGGCATTGCAGCCCGGAAAGATCCTGGAAATATTGTCGGGATTCACCCTGCCACCTTGACAGCCGTCTCTAGAGGCAGAGCCAACTGTGCCCGCCCCCTCCCCTGTCCGTCCCTCCAGTCAGCGCTGGAGGAACGGAGAGGGGAAGGAAGCACTGACTTGCCAGTCACGGCTCTCTGCAGGCAGAAGATCAGAACCTGAGCAATCAGTGGTATGCGACTGCTCAATTCTCGATCAATAAAGCCGACATGTGACAGCTGCAGCATCACACGTCGCCTCTAATTATGGGGATGAGTGTATTTCACCTTGTATAATAATAATAGTAATAATAATATTTCACTTTCCCCAAAATTCTCCTTTAGGTATGCAATACTGGGCCTATTACTTTTAGCTGTAGAAGTAAAAAGTTATGTACGTAATAAAGAAAAGAAAAAAAAAACATGCGCTATAAAACATCATTTTATAAACATCCCAAAAAATATTGAGAAAACAATCATTGCAGCTCCTCTTTAAATACAGGAAAGGTGGCAGTATAATTTAACAGGGTTTTCCATTGACAGCATCACATCCTTTATGCCTATGTTGCTATGACATTTTTATAACAAGTCTGTTACCCTGAGTAGGTAGATGATGAGAAACTACATTTATATTGATCCTGGTCAAAAATATTTCAGAATGCTTTTTCTTTGACAGAATAAAAAAGCAACACACATAGCTGACCTGGAAAAAAATGAAAACGCAGGGAAATCTGTACTTATAGGAAACACACAAACAATGTGTGCAGAACATCACACTTCATGCTTTATTGAGGATTCATTTGTGTGAATCATATATTAGTAGTTGTTCCATCCTTATCCTAACATTGCATATGAGAATATTATTCTGAACATGCTGTTACATTAGTCTCAGCCACTAACTTGACAAAGGTGCAACAAATTATTTAGGTTTTTCTTAGTAAATATTATTTTATTTAGTCAGTTCGCAGGAAAAGGAGCTAAATTGTGTTAGGTTATTAAAAGGTACAATAAGCTCTGGTTAGACAGGTAAATTGAACAATACACACAATCAGTTCATCACACTAGCACATACCTGCATCATGCACTGAGATACCACTTCCAGTGGAATCTCAGGGAAGCGTTGCTGAAGATCATTTAATACCTGCATATCAATCTGTTGACTGCTTTGCGCCATCTCCACATGGATGCAGGACTAGGCTGTATTAGGAGGGGACTCACAACGCCCTCCAGTGGTTCTGATCTTCTGATCCTTCCTGCATTTTCTGCATAAAAACACATGAAAACATTGCTTGTTTAAAAGAAGACAGACAATTCTGTAAATATATTTATTAATATATTAAAATTTAAAAAAAGCCCACTGATAATGGGGGCAAGGGGGCTAAATACGCCAAGCAGAAAGAAGTACAAAAAGTAATCTGCCTTGTCAACCTTTATCAGCCATAATTATCAGTCCCATTCTCTATGTAGCACAGTAGTTCTCAACCTGTGTAACCTCAGGACTCAAATTGGTCTTTGGTAATTATGTCACGACTCAAGTAGCACTGCACTGGAAAGCACGGCATTGCAGTCCCGCACTTTCCGGTGCTATTAAAATGTGGGCAGGAGGTGCGCCTGGGGTGCTTTTCAAAGGAATGGCAACCCAATGCACCAGAACACGTGGTAGGTTCGTTTGCGTTGTACAATGCGTTAATCGCATAGGAGTATGCAATTAACGCACTGTACTAGTGTAAATGGGCCGTCAGAAACACTGAGACACAATCTCACACATACACACTCCCCCCAAAAAAAGAAGAAAAAAAAAAAATCACATTTTTAAAATCCACCCAGTCTCCCTATCTTACAAAAAAATGGAGTGGATCCTCAGCCTGGGGTCCAGTGTGGGCTGCTGTGCTGTGACGGAGCTCCATCCATATATCCATTGCTTGTACAGCTCCCTCGCATGCCCTGTAGAGGTGCCAGGAGCCAGAATGTGACCTCACTCCGGTCCAGGTACCTCAACAGGACATGCGAGGGTGCTGTAAGCAATGTACAAATGGATGGAGCTCCCTTGCGGCCACGTAGCAGATATATTTTTGTTGATTTTTTTTTTTTTTTA
>NW_017306768.1:862477-865803 GCF_000935625.1 Nanorana parkeri | reverse complement strand
GTTCTGTCAGGGTCAAATGCTTTCAAATAGTATATTTATCAGATCACAAGGAAATAAATATCCACTCAAATATTTACTCACCTTTCTCTTCTATATTTTACCAAATAACTGGGTATTATATTGTGTGTTATGTGCACTAACATTAATAAAGTATTTTTTACTGAAAATGTGCGTTTGATAAACAGCTGTGTGAATATCAGGCAACATAAAAATTTGCAACTGCCACCATTTTATTCTACAGGGTCTCTGCTTTCAGGAAATATATATTTCTGGGTGTTTAAAGTGACAATAAACTCAGGAGTTAAATCTTAAAATACGATTTGAGTACCCCATTAACAAAAATGTATCTTATTTGTGTATCACTCAGCTGTAGATCTTCAAATCATCTCTGAATTGGTGCCAACACTGTTCTTCCTTCTGGAGGGTGGCTACTTTTGTTCCTCATGGTCCCTGTGTGTGTTGCTCCAAGATCACTCCCGTGATGGACTACAATCTCATGATTAGTTTACTACTTTGTACTGAGATTGTAGTCCATCACAGGAGTGAGCTTGGAGCAGTCGCTACTTGTCAACACACACTGGTACCACGGGGAACAAAAGTAGCCACCCACCAGAAGGAAGGACAGTGTCAGCATGAATTCAGAGATGATTTGAGGATCTACAGCTGAGTGATACACAAATAAGATACATTTTTGTTAGTAGTTAGGATACTTGAATGTATTTATGGAGGGTGGTTACTTTTGTTCCCCATGGTTCCTGTGTGTGTGTTGTAAAGTAGACTAGATCCATGAACCCATTGCACTCCTGACCGCTTGTCTCCAATGAGAGAATCTGGGTGCTGCGGTGGTCGACGGACGGCAACCGTCATGTAACAGCAGGAAACAGGGACTCCCATGTTAGTTCAAATACAAAGTATTTTTATTGTAGAAAAAACTACATGTCACAAAGTTGCTTTGTGACATGTTGTTTTTTCTACAATAAAAAGACTTTGTATTTGAACTAACATGGGAGTGCCTGTGTTGTAAAGTAGCCAACACTCCAAACTCGCTCCTGTGATGGACTACAATCTCACGTTTAGTTTACTAATTTGTATTGATATTGTAGGTGATCACAGGGGTGAGCTTGGAGTGGTGACTACTTTATAACACACACAGGGACCATGGGTAACAAAAGTAGTCACCCTCTGGAAGGAAGGACGAGGTCAACACCAATTCAGAGATGATATGAGAAGCTACAGCCGAGTGATACACAGATTAAGTAAATTTTTGTTAATACTTAGGGTACTTGAATGGATTTTTAGGATTTAACTATTGAGTTTGGTGTCACTTTAAGAAATGTGTTACTATATTGACATCACTTTGTCCTTTTACGCTCTGTATTTCCTCTATGAGCATCTTGTATGTCACAAGGCTTTTTACAGTGTGAAGGAATGTGCCTTCTCTATGACTAAGAAATCTCAAGTAACACATTCCTTTATCTACAAATAGAGATTGGCACCACTTTAACTAAGGAAACGAAGGGAGAAGAAAAGCGATTGAGACTTTAGGAACAGCCATTAACCAAGAACATTTTTATGCACTAGATTTAGTGGATTTTAAATGGTAACTAGAATTGTTTTGGGTCACTTTTTTTAGTTGACAAATATAAAAATTTTTTTTCACGAAAAAAGACACTAGGTCTTATTTTCGGGGGATGTCTTACCTGGCTGCAGCTGTCCTATATATAGGCCCCTTTATACTTTAGGCTGGGTTCACACCTAGGCGTATTGAATATGCTAATTTGTCGCACGTTCCGTGATGTGCGTTTTTACAGCGATTTGCGGTTAAAAAAAACACGCGTTTCTGAGGGCTACCTGGCTGTATCGCAATGGAAACGTGCGGCAAATACGCCCCAAAGAAGCTCCTTTACTTCTTTGGGCGTAGGGCGTTTTGCAGCGCGTTCACAAGCACTGTAAAACGCCCAGGGGAACCATGCCCATAGGCAATCATTGGTTTTCACATGTTGAGCGTTTTACAGAGCGTAGGAACACGCTGTAAAACGCCCAGGTGTGAACCAGGCCTTAAAAGGAACCCTGTCACCAGATTATTAATTTAATGTATTTTATACATCCATTTACCTTACCTTTAAATTTAAATTTGCCCTTGTGTAGATATCCAAAAGCCATGAGACTGCTTTTGGGTGTGTGGGAGTGGGAGAGATCCTATGATGGTGTATACCTTGTATTTTGAACTTTGTATGTAATTTACAACAATAAAGTTGGATTTTTATGGACCTCGGTTTCGTGCGGCTGATCGGAGAGATGTTGTTTGGCAAGTGGGAGCACCCTGCACCCGATGTATATATTGATCTGAAGTCTGGTGGAATTGGAGCTTTTTTGGATATTGCTGTTGGGTGCTGGGTGCCACCATCTTGGATGTGATGTTAGCAGCTACAACACAATTGTCCATACCATATGGTATTCGCCTTCACTCCTTCCAAAGCAGCTACATAAAGGTTATGTCGGGAAGTGAAGAGAGGGTAGAGGAGCTGGGTCAGCACAGAGAATAATCAAACACTCCCAGAAGAGGAGTGGGCTATGATGTGCAAGCAGAGAGGAGTATGTACAAGAGAATTGACTTTTATTGGAATAGGTCAACATTTCTAGCAAGGGACATTATATTATAATACAGTATTTATATAGCGCCAACAGTTTGAGCAGCGCTTTACAATATAAGGAAGACATTACAGTTACAATACAATTCAAGACAAGATGGTAAGGAGGGCCCTTACAATCTTGCAAGTAATAAAAAACAACACTTATGTCAAGGAAAAACACAGTAAGTAAGCATTTAAAACACTTGACGTTTCTGTGCAGACTATGGACCTGTACTGTGTCCGTTTCTCAAATGGCAGATTCAGATGAACTAATTATCTTGTGAAGTTGTGAATCTGGGCCAATGTGATAATATGCACAGCACATTATGGCAGAATTACCAGCCAAAGTGATCTCCATCCAGCGCTGTGCTGCTCCCGTGCTGGCGATTCCGCCTTCATCCTGGTCTTCTTATGGGTTCGGATTCTTCAGCTGCTTGACTGACCGGGCCCCGATGAAGTAACTTCCTCGCATGCATGACAGAATTACTTCATCTCGGCAAAAATCTTGCCCAGTCTGTGCACTGAGCTGACCATGCGTGGCTCAGTGCACAGACAACAAAAATTGCTGACAGGCATGATGGAGATTCAATGGCAGTAGTGAAGAGACTTACACAGTTTACCCGTGAGCTAAAGTGCTGTACTTGAAGGGTAATTTCACTTTCCCAGGCGCATTGTGGAGAATGGAACCCCCCC
>NW_017306768.1:849715-862155 GCF_000935625.1 Nanorana parkeri | reverse complement strand
TGGTGCAAAACTCTCCTTCCCCTTCACGGGTGCCGGTTTTATCTGTACAAAGAAGCGCAGCCCTGCACTCGGTGTTTCAAATTCTGCTCACAAATGGCAAGCACTGATTGGTCAACTGACTGCACTGACCATTGACAAGCGCTTCTAGAAGAAGCACTTCTCATTACCCTTTAACCAGCATCAGGAAAAAAACACAGGCACTTCCCAATGCCTGTACCTGTACCTAGTTAATTTATTTTGTGGTCCAGGAACCCGAAGAGACTCGAGCTGCACTGAACATAAATTTAGCTGTCCTGCTTTCCTCTCTTCCCTACTGGCTACAAAGTTGAATAGGTATCTCCAATAGCCAATGGGAGTAGAAGAGGAGCAGAGAAGGGTGGGCCACAGCACGATTACAAAAGCTTTAATTACAACCTATTTCATAGGGCACTTTTCGGATTACTATGGACTATCCAAGTAAAGAATGTGAATGTTAAGCTAATTTGGGTGCTCGGCATTTTGCTCCATTTGTGTGGTGGATTGAGAGTGGAGACGATCTCGGAAGCTGTGCCTTCATCCATTCGGGGAAGCTGGCTTGAAGCAGTGCTGCTGTACCTACTTAAAGTGACACTAAACTCAGGAGTTAAACCTTAAAAATACATTCAAGTGTCCTAACTACTAACAAAAATGTATCTTATTTTTGTATCACTCAGCTGTAGATCCTCAAATCATCTCTGAATTGGTGCCGACACTGTCCTTCCTTCTGGAGGGTGACTACTTTTATTCCCCATGGTATCTGTGTGTGTTGTAAGGTAGCCACCGCTCCAAACTCGCTCCCGTGATGGACTACAATCTCAGTACAAATTAGTAAACTAATCATGAGATTGTAGTCCATCACAGGAGTGAACTTGGAGCAACACACAGGGACCATGAGGAACAAAAGTAGCCACCCTCCAGAAGGAAGTTCAGTGTCAGCAGGAATTCAGAGATGATTTGAGGCTCTACAGCCAAGTGATACACAAATAAGATAAATTTTTGTTAGTAGTTCGGATACTTGAATGCATTTTTAAGATTTCAACCCCTGAGTTTAGCGTCACATTTAGGCTGGGTTCACATCTGGGCGTTACTATGGGTGCGTTTTCAGTTCTTTTTTCAGCTCGTTTTTATACCTCCGTGGCGGTATGATTTTTTTTCTCTCCTTTTTTTCTGGTTTTTGTTTAAACTTTCAAACTTCCTGCCGACGCGGACTCTTGCAAGGGACGGAAGACGGCAGCGTGCAGAGGACACAGCGGGGATCGCGGACAAGGTAAGACCTACGCTGTATTCCCGAGTGTGGCTCGGGGTTACCGCTTTGTTAACCGCGAGCCACACTTGGGAATACCAATGGATACGCGCTGCAATCGGCCCCTATGCGCGGAAAAAAAGCGCAAGTACTTTTTCGCGCGTAGGGCGTTTTTCAGCGCGATTCTTTTTCGCGCGTAGGGCGTTTTTCAGCGCGACAAATGGTCACTCCCGTGATGGATTACAAGCTCACATTTAAGTTCACTAATTTGTATTGAGATTGTAGTCCATCACAGGAGTGAGCTTGGAGTGGTGACTACTTTATAACACACACAGGGACCATGGGTAACAAAAGTAGTCACCCTCCGGAAGGAAGGACGAGGTCAACACCAATTCAGAGATGATTTGAGGATCTACAGCTGAATGATACACAATAGAGTAAATTTGTTGTTATTAGGTAAGGTACTTGAATGCATTTTAAAGATTTAACTCCTGAAAAGTTTTTTTTTTTTAAATGCAGTGCTAGTTATTCCCGAGTTGAATCTATAATCTGATATTAGAACTGCTCACTGCTATCCTTTTTGTAACCCCTTTTCCCCACTCTCTTCTCTCACATCTGACACTATTAGGGCCATATAACACATACCGTAGCTATGCAAAAGTCATATTATGGATGTGTCTCTAGCCAATTTTTTGCAGCTTTGGATACCGAAGTGTTTGTGTTCCATTAGGGAGATTTCCCTTTACTTCCTGTCCTGATGACAATGTCACTCCTCAGAGGAGGACAAAGAAAGCAATAAAAATATTAAAAATAAAATGTAGCTTGGTTTGTTACTTAGAAATAAAATAAATCACTGCCATTGTGCCCATGTTCAACTAGCCATACACTGTGCCAATTTCAGCCAATTCTTGATGAACCAACCAAATATTCACAATGGTAGTGCGGCACCCTTCAAATCAGAAAATCAAAGGAATCGGATGGAAAATCTTCAGGCGAACAGTGACAGTAGCCAATCAGCTGCCAACAGCGTTCAAGTATTCGGACAACAGCACACTCGATGCTGTCAGAATGAAAGGACACAGCGGGAGATACGTCCATTCACACGGTTAAGCATGGATGGAGGAATCCGTTCTATTTTTCGTTCAGTGCTTTTTTTTAATACTGATTAAATGAACTAAACAATATAGGTCGCTGATGGAAAATCTGAAAAGGTTATATCATTTTCCAAACAATTTAGATGCTTTCATCTGCTCTGCTGTACCTGTCCTTTGATTTTTCAGAAACATTTCAAAAAGGATTTGAGAAGAATAGTTGCTGAAGTTTTTAAAGATAGAATAGTATGAAAAGGATTTTAAGACTTGTGCCACCATCAGCCCTGCGTTGTACTGCAGCGGATCAATGCAGGTCACCGCAAAGACACATAGAAAACAATTGTTTTCCATGTGTCCCATTCACACCACAATGCAGATGTGATGGGCGGAACATTGCGATAAGATGGAAACATGCTGCATTTTATTGCAGCACACTGCATGCCACCGCAGATCGTCGCACAGAAGTACTGCAGTGTGGGGACCTAAATGGAGTGTACACATGGTACACCCAAAGGAAAGTTAAACATTCAAGTAGAACCAGTGTTAATTTTGACAGCAAATTTCAATTTTGTTTTAGTCTTGTGACTAAAATGCCATTTTTGTTTTGGTTGTATTTTAGTCATCTGAATTGGTTTCGTTCGAGCCTGCGTCTCAGCTAATCCAGCTGCCAATAGAGTTGGGGGACTGGAGCTTTGGCAAAGCTCAGAGAGAACCAGAAGTGCAAATAGGTCAATGCAATAGTCCCTCCCATGTTTGTACATCAACGAAGATTGCAATGTATTTTCATCATAGTTTTAGTCTGATTAACTTGTTTTTTATTTAGTTTTCATTTATTTTTTGTCACTGAAAACATGCAGCTATGACGAAAATTTTTCAGTGACAAAAATAACACTAGTTGCCGAAAGTAGAACTAAACTCTTACAAAAAGAATACCGTATATATAGGTATTTAGTTTTATAGAGTACAATAAGTAAAACAGGATTGCATTTTTTTGCAAAGAAATAATCTTCCCCTTCACGTTCATGTCTTTTTTCTGACAGCAACAAATGGAAATCTTATTGGTTAATGCAGAATTTTTCACACTCATTGCTCTCTCCACTACCTTACTAAAAAGCCCAGACACATACACTACTAAAGACAAAGTAACAGATGTAAAAAAAAGTCAGCATACTGATATATAAAACGTATTAAGAACATATAACAAAGAAAAAAGTGCAATGCAATAGCATAGTTAAGTCACACCCTGGTGTCACCGATTGTTTCGTATCTTGAAAAGCTAAATATTTCAATGCCATTCCCACCTACACACAGTTTTGATTACAACTTACTCCCTAAGGGTCGGTTCACACCACAAAGTCTGCATTCCAGAGCATTCAGCCTCTGGAACGCAAGCCGGCAGGCTCTCTGCATTTAGGGGCGGGAGGAAGCGTGGCGGTGCATTAAAGTCAATGGAACTGCAGCCACGCCACCTGCAGTGTGATCGCCCGCACCCAGAAAGCAGGCAGATTAGTGCCTGCGTTCCAGTCTAGTGCGTTCTGCAAAAATAGGGCTTGCAGCATTTTTGCAGATTGCACTGGACTGTAACGCAGGCACTAATGTGCCTGCTTTATGGGTGCGGGCGATCACACTGCGGGAGGGGGCGTGGCTGCAGTTCCATTGACTTCAATGCACTATCACGCCCCCTACTGCCCCTGAACGCAGGGAGCCGCCTGGCTTGTGTTCCAGAGGCCGAATGCTCTGGAACGCAGATTTTGTGGTGTGAGCGAGCCCTAAATGCCTGTTGATAATGGCCTGGTAATAATGCTGGTTCTACACACAAAGCCAAATGAATCAGCAGGTAGTTCAGTCACCTATATGGGAAAATCAGTCCACTAAGATTGATTTTACTGCAGACAGACCACCATAGTATTTGGTAAGTGCACCAGGCAAACAATAATATGTTTTTGCTAATCATGGTTTTCAAATGCCCAAAAATCTAAAATGTCCTACATACGATGACTAGTTTGGTTATTCTGGACAACATATTAGCAAAATACCAGCACCATGTTACTTGATTGTGTGTTTTGAGTTCTCTCTATCTGCAGCTTGCAGTGTGATGATGTCAAGATGTCACAAATGACTAGGGTGGATGTTCAGAGTTCAGTGTTATCTACGTACAACAGCAAGAGACTGAATACAATTGCAGAATCAAACTTAGCCAGATCTGCCTCATGCTTCTTGCCCAGAAAAAGTACTAAAGCCCAAGAACAAACATTTGATATTTTGCAGTTTTAGGCTTTACCCACGATGGCTGCATTTTGTTTCAAAGCTGTATATCTTTTATTTTCACCTGATGATTCTGCAAGTAACAATATTTATTTTCTAAGGTAGAATTGATTTGAACCTAGGTCCGAATAGTAGGTGCCACACCCCTGAAAATTGTAGTTTCAAGAGACAGAGAGTGGGGTTTTGAGAGCACCAAACTCCATGAAACAATGAGTCATATAAAAGTTCATTTTTAATTTTAAAAAAAGGCTGGATCAAAGATCCAATAATTAAAACATATATAGTCAGCTGAGTAATATAGCTCCCTATCGGTTCACTCCATAAATAAACCTTCCAAACAACATGATTCTGTGACACATGGAAATTAATAGGCAAGGTACATGATTGAGTAGCAATAATCAAAAAATAAACAATAATTAATCATAAACATAATCTGCAAAAAATGGTGATGCTGGAAAGATGTTGTACAATGATGGAAGGAAAAATAGAGGAACCGATTCGTTCAACGTTTTGCGCACATAGGCGCTTCTTCAGGAACAGGAGAGTATCAATACATTTTAAAGAAACAAGGGGCAACAGTAAGCGTAATCTATACATTCATGGTTATATAGGAAGTGAAAATGATACACAAGGTGAGATTATCACCTACCAATTTATATAGGCTGATGTGTGTATGTCTGGACGGGCCTGTCCAAGCAAGGCACCTGCACACTCCCCCTAATAGCGGGATGGATGATGTGTGAGCCAAATCCCAGTATTGAGCCAGAGGTGGAGGGATAGGACCAGTAATACGAGGTCTGGAGGAAATGAGCAAAGAGGCATAGTCACTGGCCAAAATACAATTAATATAGAAATGAAAATTCATATATATGTGGAGGAGATATCCTCCAGTAAATACGAAAAAACTTAATATAATATAAGGGTCACAGCGGCCAGTGGAACTTACATGTAAAAGATGGGGTAGTCCGAGCGAATGGTTCGCCTGCCAAAAACATGGGATAGAGAGGGCGACGCCGCAAAGGAGGATATACTCCTATCCGTCTATATACTCCTATCCGTCGCTGAGAAGCCGGTCCTCCCGATGCCTCAACGCCACCCACATCTAGCGCCGTCAAAGCCTGGCCGCATATTGATGTTGGTGGCTTACATGGGCGCTATATCGGTATCCGGCGCGGTGATGTCAACAATGCGCCACCGCGTCATCCGAGAGAACTTCACCCAGTTCGAGTGTCTCTGCAAGAATCCTCTGGGAGTGATCGTGTCTTGCTCTACGCTCAATGAGCGTAGAGGGGCGAGCCCTCCTAGACCAGAGGGGATTGGCCACAGGATTGGATTGGTTGTTCGATCGGGATGGGAGGAGCGAACGGACTCCATGGGTGGAGAATATGCAGAGTGTGGGGGTTTCTCCCTCGAGGAATCGGATACCGGCGGGCCCTAGTGGGGGTCAGCAGCGCCCTGTTTGGTGCTCTCAGGGGAAAGAAGAGCTCACAGAGCATCCATCACATCAGGGGGTAGAGAGCGCAGAGGGAGGGGGAAAAGCCTGAGCGGCCCATGACACACACACATCAGTCAAAAAGCATTAATGGTATGTGTCTAGAACACGTATCATAACAGTGTATGAAAAATAATATGATTCCTACATCCACATATCCTTTCACCGTTACCTAACAAATGCTACAGTAACAGATAATGTGCAAAGTGTGTTAGAACATATGGGGCGGGAACGGGGGGGAGAAGTTTCGTTTTTGGTTGGTGTGGGCTATAGTAGTGTGGGAGCCACACATTTCCCGCACCTACAAAAGGTCAGCCTGGTCCGATAGTTATCGAGAACAATGGAATTAGTGCTGATATATCATCACAAATTAACCTGGCGAAGCCAGTGCCTGTGTGAACCCTAGCAAAAAGGTTGAGTGTATCAAGGTCCTGGGCAAAAACAGTAGTTCAGCCATAGGAGAACCTATATGGATATAGGTAATATGACTGGAAGGGTAAGTCCAAGGGGGAGGGGGTAGAAGGGGGGGAAAGAACAGAGGAAGTTTTTTAACCCAGGAAGGGTTTGAAACTCAGTTTTGGTAGCTCGTAATCTATAAATCCAACCGGTCTCCTTTTGTAATATTTTCTTATCCCAGTCTCCCCCTCGTATATCCTCCGCTATGTGTTCCAGCCCAAAGAAAGATAGGACCGTTGGGTCAAATTAGTGATAGAGGCACACATGGCGGCTGATAGGTGTAGTCATTTTTCCATTCGACGTGAGATACACATGATCTTGAATTCTTTTTAAAAAGGGCCTGATGGTTTTCCCCACATAGAATGCGCCGCAAATGCACACCATGAGATATATGACCCCCTTAGTTTGACAGTCAATGTGGTCCTTGGGGGACCATAGCTGACCATTGGGGAGCTCCGTGGATCTTCCCTGTTTAATGAATCTGCAAAAATTGCATATATCTCTCTGTCTCAATATATATATATATATACACACACACACACACCTAATGTAAAATAATTATTCATATCTGTTTACATCATAAATGAAAAACGAAAAATGCGTTTTAACCTCATATACCAAAAAGGAAGGGTGCTGTAACAATTTTCAAGCGCTCAATGTTAGTTTGAAGAGGAGCAATATAATTAGAAAATGAGTCACACTAATAAATCTACATTTGCACAGTTGTGTGAAACTGACCCCAGCATTTAAATGTCTAGAATAAATCATGCAAGAACAGCAAATAACAATAGTCCTTACTGGATTCACCTCGCTCTCTACATACCATTTGGCAAATGCAGTAGGCACCGAAGTACCTAAAATACCAGGAAGGCACACATTTACATATCCTTAAAATAACAGCAATTCATCACGGGCTGTCACTTAGGTTCCAAGGCCTGCAAGCCACCGCTCATCACTCTGCGATGACCCATGCTAATGGTTATTTGAACATTACAGGCTCAGTCAATGAGAATAAAATATGTCATTAACTGACATTTTCAGGGAAAACCATCAGTATCCATTCTTAAAATGACAAGTCTGACACAAGGTAGCAAGAATACTTATAGACTCGATAGCCGTTTGTGCTCATATACATACTGGAACTGCAAATTAATCAAAACAAGAAGCAAATCATTGAAAAGAAAAAGTGTTTTGTGCGATAATAATGCTGAGTGGTGCAGATCCCCCATTGCTGCAGTTTCAAAACCCCCAACCGGCTACTAAGTAGGATTACCTGCGCGTGTTGGCAAGAGGCCGCTGGGTGGGACTACCTGCGAGTGTTGAAAGGGGCCGCTGGGTGGGACTACCTGCGCGTGTTGACAATCGGCCGCTGGGTAGGACTACCTGCGCGTGTTGACAATCGGCCGCTGGGTAGGACTACCTGCACGTGTTGACAATCGGCCCCTGAGTGGGACTACCTTTGCGTCTTGGCAATTGGCTGCTGGGTTGGACGACTTATATCACTGCCTATGTGACTAACAAGAAGCAATGGGCAAGAGAGCTTCAGTGGAGGTGCAAGAGGACAGAGTGCTGTGCTTAGTGTCCTAAGAATCATTTGTAAAAGCCAAGGTGTTAAAAGGTTTCAAATTAAATAACAGTGTACATTAAAATAATGTATAAAACTGACAGACCTGACGTATAGATCAATGTCGTATAATAAAGAGCTATATATTTCTAAAAAGAAAAAAATTATGAAGCCTAAATCAAAACAGCAATAAATGTTGTTGCTCTCACTGGCCAAACACCTCTTTGGTTCATTATCCTAGAGGACACAAGGTAAAACCTTACTGGTCATTGCTGGTAACAACTTAGTTTTGATTGTTTTTAGAACTTGAGAAGAAAAAAAAAAAAAACCTAAAAAGGAAGCTCCTAGTTAGACTATGGGGCTGATTTATAAACCATTCACACAGCTAAGGGAGATTCACAGCTCTGGATGTCCACCAGATGGAGGTGAGGAGGAAATGCCTATGATCCTCAGCTCCATCTAGTGACCACACAGCAAACAGTTGTGCTAACGGGTTATAAACCAGCCTAGAAGTGTTGTAATAAAGCAAGGTGTTGTCAGGGTACACAGTGTTAAGCCAGCCAAATAATTCAGAATGGGCTGGAAGTGCATCCTAACACACCTGACCTTTTTTTCCCCCAATACACTGTACCACAACACACAAATGGTTCACATCTATGCATTTTGGGGCACTGAAATTAAGTATTAAGGTGTGATAGCAAAGAATGGCACCACAATGTCAATCAATGTTAATGTGCATTGCGGTAACAAATGGCAAGACCTGCATTTTATCATGTGTTACCGCAAAAAGTGAGAATTGGCCTCAGGGCAGTTTTACACCATTTTCCGGACCTGATTTGGTCCAGAAAATGGTGTGAACCTGCCCGCAGTTCCAGACCAGACAAAATGAGACAGAGGATTTTTCTGGTCTGGTCTGGACTACGCTGGTGTGAACAGAGGGCAGAAAATGCATAGGGATACATTAGGATGCATTTGGAGTCTGGAAACAATCTGGTCTGGTGAAGATCTGGATGTGGTGTGAATGGGCCCTTAAGGAGACTTATTTTATTACAGATTACACATTCACTTTGCCAAGAACAAATTAATATCTACAGAAGCAACCAAAAGATTATAAAGAATGCAACTCTAAAGAGCTGCCACACTCCGGTAGAATTTTGTTGGAAAATGTTCATTTCGGTACGCACGGTTTTCTAATGGTAAGTGAGGTCCTATCGACATTCGTTTCCAAATCATAGCGATGAGGAAAATTGAAGGAGCGGGATGGAAATGTTTTCACATTTCTAATGTGAGGTAATGAAATTCTAGCCATCAATATCATACCTATTGTAGGTGCACATTTGCTAGGCACAAAACACACCTGGTTAATATGCCAAGGATTCCATTCAACTGGAAGGTCTGGACTACATTTTTTGGAAGGACTTTTGAATGAAATGCGTTGACTCCGTGATGGCAAGATTAAATACTGCGATGAACGGTTTCGAATGAATGTTGCAGCAAAATCCTACCAGGGTATGGCCAGTTAAAAGCTGGCCATACACCTTACAATTATCTGCAGATTTTCTATGGTCAGATGGAAAAAGTGCAACAGATTCCTCCATCTACGCTAAACTGTGTGGATGGAGGAATCTCCCACTGGGCCAAGCTTCAGTATCTTGCTCGTCGCCCCCGCTGGCTCTGAAACTACCTGAACAATGCCGGCATCCAATCAGATTGTTCAGGTATTTTGATAGTGAAGCTTGGCCCAGAGGGAGATTCCTCCATCCACACAGTTTAGTGTAGATGGAGGAATCTGTTGCACTTTTTCCATCTGAGCAGAGAAAATCTGCAGATAATCTATAGGTGTATGGCCAGCTTTAGGTATCGGATTGGAATAGGTCTCTATATGGAATCTAGCTTTAGTTGGTGGGGCTGGTTTTTGTAGTACTAATGCCCAGCAAAACAAAAGTAGAAAATAAACCTGATGCTTGTGAGCTTAGCCGAAAAGTTATTTTAGAACACTGTATCAGTGCGCGTAGCTACATCCTGGAAAATGTATTCTATTTCCATGGTAAAAGTGGTTAGCACGTCTGTCTTGTAGCACTGGGGGTCTCCAGTTCAAATCCCAGTCAGGACACTATATGCAAGGAGTTTGCATGTTCTCCCTGTGCTTGTGTAGGTTTCCTCCGGGTACTCCGGTTTCCTCCCACACTCCAAAGACATGCTATATCAGCCCTGTATGCATGTGAGATAGGGACCTTAGATTGTAAGCTCCTTGAGGACAGGGACTGATGTGAATGTACAAAATGTAAAGCGCTGCGTAAATTGCCGGCACTTTATAAATAACTGTAATAAAGAAAAGAAAATAGCAGCAGAAAACAACATGGATACAGAGGGTCGAATTAGCTGCATGTAAGGAGTAGTTTACAAGAGGTTTGACCTTATACTGCAGTGTCACATCTGTGTTTTCATCCCATCAATATGCAACATTCATAGAATATCAGGTGATCCTGCCATAAGGTTCCTTGTGCAGGCCCTTCCTCTTATAGGGTGACAACTAGGGATGAGCTTGCGTTGGGACCAAGCTTACCTGAAACCAGAATGAAGCATTCCCTGCCCCGCAGCTGCATGTAAACAAAGAAGCAGGATCATGGTGACATTATTGACCTTTTATGGCTACATGGCCAAATAAGGTCAATGATGTCACCAGCACCCCACCCCTTTGTTTACTTGCAGCTGGGGTGTGGGGAATGCCCTGAGCGCTCAACCGCAGTGACATCACTCTATCCCTTTCTATTAATTGTTCTCCTGGGTTGTCACCCTGTCACACACTCTGCCAACGGAGACCACAGGCAGTTGTGCTGAAGCACAGAGCTCAGGCATGCTGTCACCATCAGGAAACCCGTCCCGGGAAATGACGTCACCATCAGGAAACCCGTCCCGGGAAATGACGTCACCATCAGGAAACCCGTCCCGGGAAATGACGTCACCATCAGGAAACCCGTCCCGGGAAATGACGTCACCATCAGGAAACCCGTCCCGGGAAATGACGTCACCATCAGGAAACCCGTCCCGGGAATTGACGTCACCATCACGAAACCCGTCCTAAGAAATGGCATCACCATTACAAAACCCGTCCTGAGAAAATGTTCAGCGGCAGTTGAAGTACATTCATGCAGATATGAAGTGGCTGCAAAGCGGCTACAGGAGATCAGTAACATCAATATGTCACAAAGCATAACAAAGGCTGAAAATTGCATTTTCTAAGCACACATGGATATTGTTTAGGATTGACAGGCATGCAGTTAAGGTTTATATTGCCTAAGTTTTATATTAAAAATGTGTGTGCATGTAAATTTCATATAACTTTTTATAATAAACAGCTGCAAAATAGTGAATTAAGGCAAGCCTGCTGGTGTAAAGAAGAGCCCAGTGTAATGCAGTGTCACCCTAGCCAGCCCTCAGTCCTTTCTGGGTGGATATAGGTGTCACTGAGCAGACAGCCCACTGTGTTCTGGCAACCTCACCCCCGTTCCCCCACACCATGTAGCCCACACCCTACCTGTACGGATAGGAAGCTCAGCTCACTGTTCTCCCATGTCCCACTCTTAGGAAGGCTGGCCAGGTGACACGGGGTGGCAGCCTGTCACTGCTCCATGTCAGGCCAGCACACAGCGGCCCCTAGACAAGGCACAACCCGGCCCGCCGTCCAGCAGACCGCAGCAGCACACAGGCGTCCCCCGGTCCGTGTGACGTCACCAGGCCGGAGCGCCGCACAGCGGGCGCTGGAGATGACAGAAATCGCTAGGATGATGATGTACTGTACCTCTCCAGCACAGAGCCCACACTCACTTCCTACATCCGGTCCCGTGGTTTCGTGATGTCGTCTGGAGAGAGTTGGATGGGGCGTAGAGGAGTGAAGTCTCGCTGGTTATCGCGAGAAGTGATGAGGAGAGCACGGCTGTGTTCCAGGGTTTGTGGTGTCATTATAGTTGGTATATTAGCCGGTTAGAGGTCGATAGGTGCGGGGATATTATGAGTAAACTAACATGTCATGTACTGATGGCCTACGGTCTAGTGGGAGTGCATAATATTCATATGAGGTTAAGCAGAATGTTAATGGCTGAAAGGAGATGACAAATCAGTGTCAGGTTTACATTGATATTGAGGAGATTTACTGGTGACCACTGTCGCTGAGACAGAAAGTGATAGTAAAACCAACATATTACAGTTGTCACAGCTGTCTAAAGGTAGGCATGACATTTGTGGGCGTGGTGTGAATCAGATTCTCTACTGAATACAAAGCTGTCACTGACACCCCCCCCCCCCCCCCCC